>NW_007245869.1:648553-660111 GCF_000164805.1 Carlito syrichta | reverse complement strand
CAACTTTTCTTTTTTTTTTTTTTTGAGTTGGAGTCTCACTCTGTCGCCCAGACTGGAGTGCAGTGGCCGCTCCCGGCCACCGCAGCCTCGACCTGCCGGGCTCCGCGATCCTTCCACCTCAGCCTTCCGAGTAGCCGGAATTACAGGTGCGCATTACCACGCCCGGCTGATTTTTTGATTTATTATAGAGATGAGGTCTCGCTGCCCAGGCGGGTCTCGAACCCGCGGGCTCAGGCAATCCACTCACCTCAGCCTCCCAAAGGCCCGGGATTACAGGCTGAGCCACCAAGCCCGGCTTTCTGCAACTTTTTCTAATCATTCCTGTGACTCTGATCAGGCCTATATTAAATCTCACGCTACTCTTATATCATGAAACCTCTGTCTCCTAGTTTCTGTCTCCATATCACTCTATGCTGCCATAGAAACTCCTGTTGTATTTCAGGACTCATTCTCCTGTCCTCGTTTTAGTAATAATATCCCACCCCCAGGTTCTAGCTGGAAATGACCACTCACCTAGCATAGATTTCCCAGTTTCTTCTGCAGTCAGGTGTGGCCATAATGCTAGATTTTGGCTACTTGTATATAAGCAGAAATGATGTGCAACTTATAATTCACACCCTAGAAATATGAAACATTTTTTTCTTTAATGCTTTGTTTCTTGCATTTAATGTGCTGGAGAGGCAATGTGTTGCTAGTGAACTATCATGAATCATATGACTGAGGGCAATTGTAACAGTTGCTATAGGTCCAAGGATAAAGTCAAGTGTTCAGAATGACAAAACAGAGCCTGTGTGCCTATTCATCCTGCTGTATTGGAGAGAAATATACGCCTCTCTTATCCAGACCTCTACTTGGGGTGTCTTGTCTCATTGACA
Source organism: Carlito syrichta (assembly GCF_000164805.1). Lineage (NCBI taxonomy): Eukaryota > Metazoa > Chordata > Mammalia > Primates > Tarsiidae > Carlito > Carlito syrichta. The sequence continues at coordinate 659,236 of NW_007245869.1, read as the reverse complement.
TTGCCTATAATCCCAAGTAGTATTGGTGTTGTCTTGGTAACTATATCTGGTCTGTCTGATGTTTAACTCATCAACTGAGTTTTAATTTTCAAAAAAAAATGTTTTCAATTTTCAAGAATTAAAAAAGTTTTATTTGGCTTTTTTTCTACGAACTCAGCTTGGTCATTTTTAAAAATCTCATATGCTTTTTGCATGATTCCATTTTTTTAAAATAATTTTTTTCCTAGTCTATTAATTATTTCAAAATCTGAAGATCTTGGGGATCTAAACCTGCTTTGTTGATCCTCACTCATGGAAGTTTATAAAATGTTTTGTAATTTTTAATTGTGAGTTCACATGTATTTCATCTTAATCTATTGAAACCTAGGAGTCTAAATAGGGTATTCTTTGCCCTGTGAGTGAATTTTTATTGCTTCTACTAAAAGCGGGGAACTCCCCTAACCTAGGACCATTTTGGTGTAATGTAAAAGTTTTGACTTGAGTTTTCCTACCTTGTGACTTTCTCAATCAGAGCATATTTTTCAAATATTAACTGCATACTATTCACATCTCCCTGTTTTGGGGGGAGAGGGTGGCTTGGAAATTTTTTTTATATGCTGAAATCCCAACTGAGCATTGAAAGTATGTTTTATTGAGTACCTATTTGTTTTATAGCTGTTGGACCCTATGCACTATCTAGTCACTGCTTTGCTAAAAGTGGAAGTCCTCTTTTTTCTTTCTTTTCTTTTTTTTTTTTCAGTCACACTAACCTACCTTCTGCCATTAACACTTACCTGAAATAAGTCTTGTCAAGCTCATAAATCAGCTCCATAATGCCAAATTCAAAGGACACTTTTCTGGTATCCATCTATTTGACCTCTCAACTGCATCAGATAATGTTAGCCACTCCCTCTTTTTTGAAAGTCAGCTTGAAATTCTGTTTCTATAACTTACATGATACCACTCTAGCCTCATTTTCTTTTACCTCTCTAAGCTACTTTTTTACAGATTTACTTTCTGACTATTCCTCCTAATTAGCATTTAAATGTTCAAGATTTCTTAGAGTTTAGTAAGTCTGCTTTCTCTTTGTGTATACTCCCATCCCATGTGATTTCATTTATTTCCACTAAATCATACCTGTATGCTGTCAGTTGGACAATTATTTCTCTACCTAGAACCCTCAGTAGAGCTTCAGGACAAATATTGCCACTTGAATGTCTCACAAGCCTCTCAAACTGACTGTATCCAAAACAATTCTAAAAATCCCCACAGAGGGCTCCTCATTCCTGTTTTTCTCAGTAAATACCCAGAAACCTGGGAATTAATCTTGAATTATTCTTCCTCCTAAGTCCCATATCCATTTCATGAGCATATTTCCCCTTTTCTTTGTTTCCACTCATCTGCCTAATATAGGACAGGGTGACCGTATGTTTTTGCTTACTCAGGACAGATGTAAGTGAAACCTGTTGTCCTGGCATGATTATTATAAGTGTCCCTTTATAATCTCTAAGACGCCCTGGTATGAATGATAACTTACATGATCACCTGGTCCCAGCCATTTTATCTCCACCAGATTACTACACTTGTGTCTTGACTGGTTTTTCTGCTTTCTTTTTGCACCTATACAATCCAAAACCTACCCAACTGCCCAACTAGTGATCTTGAAGTCACATTCACTGAGAACCTGGAAGCAACTAGAAGATAACTTACACAGACTCTCACCAAAACATCTCCAGCATATATATGTACCTTTGTTTCTACCACCTTAAAGCAAACACAACTTCTGTTCCTATTTTGCATGCCAGATACCTGCTTTATGTACTTGCTATTCTTTGAAAGTCTCCCATCTTCTCTTAGGATTGTTTCAATCTGGATTTTCCCACTGACCTTGCCATTCCACTAAACATGCCCTTTCAAGGACACCTGGTGTCCTCTACATTGTTAAACCTAATGGCCAATTCTCAGACTTCATCTTGTATAATCCACCAGCAAAATTGACACAGTTGGTGATTCCTTTCTCTCTTGTTGCAGTTTCTGGAGAAAAGTGGAGAAAAGTATAACTCTCAGAATACTACAATCCCTTAATTTTCCTCTCCCTTTATTGTTGTTACCATTATTATTATTATTATTATTATTATTATTATTATTATTATTATTGAGTTGGAGTCTCACTCCATTGCCCGTGCTGGAGTGCAGTGGCATGCTCGTGGCCACCCCAGGACCGACCTGCTGGTCTCCGGTGATCCTTCCGCCTCAGCCTTCCAAGTAGCCAGAACTACAGACACACTTCCACGCCCAGCTAATTTTTTGATTTATTGTCAAGACAAGGTCTCACCATGTTTCGTAGGCTGGTCTTGAACCCGCCAGCTCAGGTAATCCTCTCACCTAGGCCTCCCAAAGTGCTGGGATTATAGGCTTGAGCCACCGCGCCTGGCCCATTATTTTAAAAATATGTTTTCTCCTCTCTATAAGCTCTTAATATCGGAGTGCCCAAGGCTTACTCCTTCATTCTTTCTGTATATACATTAACGTTTTTATAATCTTAACCTTTTAAATAATCTTATTTACAACTTGAACATCACCTGTATGTTGGAGACTCAGTATTTCCTCCACCCCAGACATTCTTCTCAAACTCCATACTTGTGTATACAATCACGTAGCAAGTACATCCTTTCGAATACCTTAAACTTAGCGTGTGCTGAACCCGCTTTATTTGCGGTCTTCCCTGTCCCTGTGATCAGCAATTCCATCCTTCCAGCTTTCTCAGGCTAAAGATCTTGAAATCACTCTTGATTTCTCTTTTTATTGTGCCATACAGATCCAGACTGCCATACTTATTACTTTAACACTTCAAATATATTCAGAATTTGTTCATTTCTTTCCATCTCTATTGTCAAACCCCTCGTCTCAGCCACCATCATCTCTTACCTGGATCCTGCCTTTTTTTTTTTTTAAACAGGCTTCATTTTTAGGACAGTTTTAGATTCACAGTAATAGTGAGCAGATCGAAGATAGTTCCTCTGCCAGTTGCCCCCACACATGCATAGACTATTCCTTTATTAACATCCCCCACCAAAATGGTATGTTTATTACAACTGGTGAACTTATAATGAAACATTATAACCACCCAAAGTACATCACTTACATTAAGGTTCACTCTTGGTGTTGCACATTCTTTGGGTTTGTCACACTATGGCATGTATCCACCATTGTAGTAGCACACAGCATAGTTACAAATCCTCTGTGTTGGGTAGGCATGATGGTTCAAGCCTGTAATCCCAGCACTTTGGTAGGCCAAGGGGAGAGGATTGCCTGAACCCAGGGGTTGAGACTAGCCTGGGCAACTTGGCGAGACCTCATCTCTACAATAAACCAAAAAATTAGCTGGATGTGGTGGGGCATGCCTATATAGTTTTGGCTGCTTGGAAAGCTGGGACAGGATTACCTGAACACTCCAGCCTGGGAGATAGAGTAAGACTCCGACTCAAAAACAAACAAACAAACAAACAAAAAAAACTCAGAAATCCTCCGTGTTCTATCTATTTATCCTTCCTCCTGTCCCCAAACCTGGAAACCACTGATCTTTTTACTGTATCTATAGTTTTTTCTTTTCCAGTATCATCTAGTTGAAATCACAAAACATGTAACTATTTCAAATTAGCTTCTTTGACTTAGTAATATGCACGCAAGTTTCCTACGAGTCTTTTCATGGCTTTATATCTTAATTTTTATGAATGGGTAATATTCCCTTGTTTAGATGTACCACAGTTTATCCACGTACCTACTGAAGAGCGTCTAGGTTGTCTCCAAGTTTTGACAATTATAAATAACTAAAAGTTTTTTAAAATCTCTATGTGCAAGTTTTTGTGTGGACATAAGTTTCCAGCTACCATGGGTAAATAGCAAGGAATGTGACTGCTGGGTTGTATGTTAAGAGTATGTTTAGTTTTGCAAGATGCCACCAAACTGTCGTTCAGAGTGGTTGTACCATTCTTGTATTCCCACCAGCAACAAATGAGAGTTCCTTTAGCTCCACACCCTTGGCAGAATTTGGTGTTGTCAATGTTCTGAATTTTGACCATTCTAATAGGTGTACAATGGTATCTTATAATTTTAATTTGCAATAGCCTTTTAATCAGGTATTCCTCATTTTATCTTGGTCTCTCTACTACTGTTTCTGAACTGTGCAGTTATAGCAATTTATACTATAAGACAGATTATATTATCCCTCCCCTGTCCTGCAAGTTAATGGCTTACAGCACTTTACACAATCATACTCTCCCTTTTACCTCACTGTCTGTCTTCCTACTCTCCCCTGAGTTCCACAATGCCCTCCTTGTTGTTCTTAGAAAACGCCAGACATAGTCCTGCATTATGGCTGTTCTCTTCATTTGTAAAACTCTTTCTCTCCTTTCCTTATCTGCTTAGCAACTCCCTTACCTACTTCAAGTCTTTGCTCCACTCTCATCTCTTCAAGGCTTATTCTAAGTGTTCCACTTAATATAGCAATTTTTAGACCACCAGACTCTGCCCACTTTTGCCCTTGTCCCCATTCCTGATCATCCTTTTACTGCTTCATCCTTATAGAAAATTTTCATTATCATCTGCTAATATATTATTTGCTTGATTGTTATTATTATTATTAATTTTGTACCTTCTCCTGTAGAACATAAGTTCCTCCAAGACAGGGTACTTAGTCTATTTTGTTCAACAATATATCCTAAGAGTGTAGAATTTTCCTTTTAGCAAAAGTGGAAGCTCAAAAAGTATTTGTTAAAAGAGCATATGAATGAGTGAAGTCATTTTTTTTTTGAGTTGGAGTCTCACTCTGTCGCCCAGACTGGAGTGCAGTGGCCGCTCCCGGCCACCGCAGCCTCGACCTGCTGGGCTCCAGCGATCCTTCTGCCTCAGCCCTCCAAGTAGCTGGAACTACAGGCGCGCGCTACCATGCCCGGCTAATTTTTTGATTTATTGTAGAGATGAGGTCTCGCCAGGTTGCCCAGGGGGGGTCTTGAACCCTCAGGATCAGGCAATTCACTCACCTCAGGCTCCCAAAGCGCGGGATTACAGGTTGAGCCACCAAGCCCAACTTGAAGTCATTTTTGTAACTTCAGTTTTATGATCTCACATCTTGACTGGTTTACCATTCCACTTAATTTTTTTTTGAGTTGGAGTCTCACTCCATCGCCCAGACTGGAGTGCAGTGGCCACTCCCGGCCACTGCAGGCTCGACTTGCTGGGCTCCAGCGATCCTTCCACCTCAACCTTCCAAGTAGCTGGAACTACAGGCATGTGCTACCTCGCCCAGCTAATTTTTGATTTATCATAGAGATGAGGTCTCACCGAGTTGCCCAGGCTGGTCTCGAACCCATGGGCTCAGGCAATCCACTCTCCTTGGCCTCCCAATATGCTGGGATTACAGGCTGAGCCACTGACCTGGCCACATTCCACTTCAAATGAAGAACATTTTTCTTTCCTTGCCTTACAAGATCAAGTGTATACTATTCTGATTTGTACATGAGTATCTTCTTATCTCTTGCCATTTTCCTTTTCATATACTCCAAAAACATGGAAATTCTTTTAGTTCTTGAAATAAACAGAGCTTTTTTCTGTCTTAGCATCATTGCTTACATTTTTTTCTCTTCAATGATGTTGTTACCCATCTTTCACCTCTCAGCTTAATTTTCTCATCATAATATCTGTATCTGAATATATTTTGCCCTGTTATTTTCCTTTAGACAGCCTGTTTTCCTATTAATTATAGTTTTCACTTGTGTCCGTCTTTTCCGCTGCACTATAAATAAGCTCAGGGAGGGCAAAACTGCTTGTGTTTTGCTTATTATTGAACACCCAAGCTCCTCTCACTGTAACTGACATACATTAAGCAGCTACTAAATAGTAATGGAGCAAACATTTGATGAGAGCATCATCCTCTGGGTCATATTCCTAAGAAATATAAATCATTTTAGTAGTGGCTACAAGGAGTATAAAACTAAGCAAGAAGTGTAAGGGGTCCTAATATATAGTAACATTTTAAAGCTATAACCTAACAATCTGAAAAATCTCCCAAAGCTTCTTTGTTGCATTTGAATTAATCAACAACATTCATCAATGTCAAGATTCAGTAGGTCAAATTTTCCATTTTTCTTGATCTGTATAGCTCTTTTATACATGTTTGGGACCCTGAAACAATACAAAAAAGTAGAAACCAGTTACAAATAGCATGATGCATCTTCCCTAAAAAATTGTGGTTATCAACATAAATTAATTAATGTAAATGCTCTAGGAAGAAACCATTGATTTCCCCGAGGAATTAATTGGAAATGATCAATCACTATATTAGAAGGGTGGCAGTAGCATCATTTATCAGATGCTAATTGTCAAAGTGGGCTAAGACTGCCCTTTTGGCTTAGAAATATGGTAGCCCTAAGGGAAAGTAACTTGAATCATTACAGTAATTAATGTGTATACAACTGTCTCCTGGAGCTTCATTACTCTTAATATTGGGGTTAAGTTTTGCAATCAGCAGAGCTTACTGTGAGTTAAAGCTCCATTGTGGTTGTATCCTTTTATCTTATGAATGATCAGTACTTACATCTTATAAGTTGTTTTTACATTTGGTAATTCAGAAGTATAAACACAGGGATATAACGTGAATAATCAGTCTATGTTTTATATTTATACATATAATGCAAATAATAATCTTATGAATGAGGTCCATGATAATCTCTGAATGTTGGGAACTTATTTAAAATTTATTTTTCTACATCAATATTTAAAGTAAATGTATTCTAAAGGCACACTTATGTTTATCACAACAAAGTCTTCTCACTTTATACACAATCTTTATATTTTATATTTTTGTTGCAAATTTTTACTCATTCATTTATTCAGTAAGCATTTAATCAACTACTGTATGTCCTCATATGATTTGATACACTAAAATATTTATAAACCAAATCATATGGTTTATACATTTTATATTATAAACCAACTTTCTCATTTTTAAAAGAAAACACATCTGAAACATAATATGTAAAGGACAGATACATGTACGATCAATATTGAATTTTTACCTCTGTGGATAGCTCTATGGGATAGCTGTTCAAGTTCTCATTATTATACCAAGCATCTGACATAATATCAATACTTTTTTGTAAGATATTCTATGTGAGGCTATGCATATATTTATGAGCATTGACAATATGCCAAGATGGAATAAGAAAATAGCGTGCTGTTAGCTTTCAATGAATGTAGGAAAAGAATGGATAAAGCATATTTGCTAATCTCGGACACACTAGGTAACTTAAAAATGTTAACTGAATTTGAATCCACAATCGAATTTAAAAAAATTTTAACTGATAAGTTGACTATCAAAATGGAGAATAGAAAAATCAATGCAGATTATAAAGCATTTTATAGTCTCTTCTAGAGATGAAGGGATTTCATAATTTTGTCACAAATATTCTTGGCAGAACAAGAGTATGTTTTCTATTTTGTATTTTTTAAATAGAAAAACATAAAGCTATGTCTATATTCTCTGATGATTTACAAAAGTATTCAGTAGTTTACATAAACATTAATAGACAAGAGCGGGATGAGGCTGGAGGTGCACATTCTCTAGTCTGTTTTTCCAATAATTGCAAAAACATGTGTTTCTGACACTGCCAGTTTGAAATTGTTGTTGAAAACATAAAATAAATTGCAAGTGACTAACAAGAGCAACTTACTGAAGATACATGATATAGTTCACCAGTCAGCAGACCTAGGTTGCCTATGGAATTGCTATAGTAACCAAAACTAATTAGGAGCAGGCACTATTTTCTAATTATAGCTGGAAAGCACTGAACCTTGCACAGCGCACCAGCAAATCGGCCCCAGTAGATTCAAAGCAATTTCACTGTTTGTCATTATAGTCATTATCCAAGGCAGGATATTTGTAGGATATGGTTTCTGCAATTTGTTAAAGGCATTATATTCATATTTATGGTCCAGTTTTATGAATGAAATGTTATACTTACCAATGTTACAATTAAAACACATTTATAATTCCATTTAAGAGAAAAAGAAGATTCAAAAACCAATAATGTTTAATGGTGTGAGAGCTAAATGATAACGAAGAAGACAAAAAGGGAAAATAAATTAAAAAGCTTGTTAAATAGGCTTTCTTTGTGACTTATTTGTATTATATATAGCATTATCTCCAGACAACCACAGATAAATTCTTTCATTAAGGTTCCATGTGCTCATATATAACTTGGATAAGAATCATAACTATATATTTTTCAATAAAACTTTTGAGAACATGAATGTTTTAAAAACTTCTTTTGGTCATCTTTTAGGATAGGTGTGTTGGTGACACATTATGTTTCCCTCATCTGAGAATGTCTTGATTTTTGAAGGCTAATTTAGCCAGATGTAGAATTCAGGACTGACATTTCTTTTATTTCAGTCTTTGAAATGTTTTACCATGGCCTTCTGGCATCCATCGTTTCTGATGACAAATCTGTCATTTGAATTATTTTTTTTCCCCTATAGGTAAAATGTCATTTTCTTCTCCAGTGACTTTTAAGCATGTTGCTTATCTATAGTATCAGAAGTTTGATTTTGATGTGTTTTGGTGTGGATTACTATAGATTTATCTTGTTTAGAGTTGGCTCATTTTTAAAAAAAATTATATATATCTTTTATTTTGAAATGGTGGGGTACAGTTAAGGGTTAGGTATACAGATATTCATTGTGCAGTCTGATGAGGTGTGCCCCCCCTCCCCAGACAGATATTGACTACCGTTAATCCCACCTCCCTGCCCCTCCCTGACCCCATCCCCCACCCATAGTTTCCTGCCACTGTCATTCCTTTTCTTATAGTATTACAGGAGTTGTTCAAGGTCCACTTATGAGTAAGAACATGTGATACTCAGATCTTTGTTTCCCTGACAGATCAGTCAGTATTATAAACTCTAATTTCATCTAGGTTGCTGGAAATTGATAATTTTGTTCTTTTTTTTATGGCTCTGTAATATTCCATTGTGTATATGTACCACATTTTTTTAATCCAGTCCTCTTTTGATGGACAGCACAGTTGGTTCCATGATCTTGCTATTGTGAACAATGCTGCGATAAACATACGTGTGCAAGTATCTTTTTTATAGAGTGATTTGAGTTCCTCAGGGTACATTCCCAGTAGGGGGATTGTGGGGTCGTATGAAAAATCGATTTTTAGAACTTTTAGGAATCGCCACACTGATTTCCACAGAGGCTGTACTAGGTTACACTCCCATCAACAGTGTAGAAGTGTTCCCTTTTTACCACATCCTCTCCAGCATCTGTTATTTTTTGAGTTATTGATGATGGCCATTCTGACTAGATTTAGGTGGTATCTCAGTGTAGTTTTAATTTGCATCTCCTTGATGACTAGTGAGGCTGAACATTTTTTCATATATCTGTTAGCTGCTCTTATATCTTCTTTTAAGAAGTGTCTATTCATACCTTTAGCCCACCTTATAATAGGGCTGTTTGTTTTTTTCTTTTCAGCACGTTTGAGTTCCTTGTAGACCCTTGATATTAGGCCTTTGTCAGACATGGAGTTGCCATATATTTTTTCCCAGTCTGTGGGCTGTCTACCTGCTCTCTTGATGGTTTCTTTGGCTTTGCAGAAGCTTGTCAGTTTAATGTGGTCCCACTTGTCTAACTGATCTCTTATGGTCTGTGCATTTGGGGTTTTGATCAGGAATCAATTGCCAGTTCCAACTTCCATAGGGTGTGTCCTGCATTTCCTAAAGTTCTTATGATTTGAGGTTGTACGTTTATGTCTCTGATCATTTAGAGTTAATTTTTGTGTATGGGGATGGGTAGGGGTCCTGTTTGAATCTTCAGCATGTGGTCAGCCAGTTTTCCCAGCACCATTTAATGAAAAGGTTCTCTTCTCCCCAGTAATGGGTGGTGGAGGCTTTGTCGAAGATGAGTTGGTTGAGAAATTAAGGTTTTGCTTCTGGAATCTCAATTCTATTGCATTGGTCTATATGCCTGTTTTTATACCAAGCTGTTTTGATTATTGCAGGTTTATAGTAAAGTTTAAAGTCTGGTAGTGTGATATCTCCCACTTTGTTTTTTGTTTTTGTTGTTGGGGATTGATCTGGCTATTTTTGGTCACTTGTGTTTCCATATGAATTCCTCTATTGTTTTTTCTAGATCTGAGAAGAATGTTGCTGGTAATTTGATGGGTATTGCACTAAATCGGTAGATTGCCTTAGGTAAGATGGACATTTTAACAATGTTGATTCTTCTAATCCATGAACATGGGATATTTATCCACTTGTTTGTGTCATGTTTGATTTCTTTGAGCAGTGTTTTGTAGTTTTCATTGTAAAGGTCTTTCATGTCTCTGGTTAGGAAGATGCCAAGGTATTTCACTTTTTTGTGGATATTGTGAATGGGATTGTGCTTTTTATTTGGGTTTCCATTTGTTTATTATTGGTGTAAAGAAATGATTGTCTTTTGCACATTTATTTTATACCCTGAGACTTTGCCAAAGTCCTTTATCAGTACAAGGAAGTTTTTGACAGTTTCTCTTGGGTTTGAAGGTCATCTGCAAAGAGAGATAATTTGACTTCCTCTTTTCCTATTTGGATACCCCTGATCGCCTTCTCTTCTCTGATTGCTCTAGCCAGGACTTCCAAAACTATGTTGAACAGGAAGGGTGAG
>NW_007245869.1:620857-648171 GCF_000164805.1 Carlito syrichta | reverse complement strand
TCCACTCACCTCAGCCTCCCAAAGGCGTGGGATCACAGGCTGAGCCACTGAGCCCGGCTAGGTGCTGAATTTTATCAAAAACTTTTTCTGCATCTAATGATATAATCAAGTGGTTTTTGTTTTTATATCTGTTGATGTATTTAATTACATTTATGGTCTTTCAAATGTTGAACCAGCCTAGCATCCTAGGGATGAAGCCTACTTGGTCATGATTGATGATTTTTGAGATGTGTTGTTGAATCCTGTTTGCTAGGATCTTGTTGAGAATTTTAGCATCTATGTTCATCAAAGATATTGGCCTGTAGTTCTCTTTCTTTGCTGGGTCTTTACCTGACTTGAGTATCAATGTGATGCTATCTTCATAAAATGATTTGGGAAAGAGATTCATCTTTCTCAATCACCTGGAATACTTTCAGTAGGATTGGTATCAGTTTCTCCTTATATATCTTGTAGAATTCTGCTGTAAAGTCATCTGGTCCAGGGCTTTTTATGTGTAGGTAGTTTTCTTATGACATAGTAAATTTCCTGGATTGTTATTAGTCTATTTAGGGTCTTGGTTTCTTTTTGTTTCAACCTGGGCAGGTTGCGTAATGTCAGAAAGTCCTCCATTTCCTTAAGGTTTTCAAGTTTGTTTCCATACAAGTATGCATAGTAGTCTCTAATGATCTTTTGTGTTTCTTCAGGGTCAGATGTGACTTCATCTTTTGTATTTCTGATTGTGTTTATTTGGACTTTTCCCCTCTTTTTCTTGGTTAGTCTAGCTAGGGGACCATTGATTTTGTTTATCCTTTCAAAGAACCAGCTTTTTGTTTTGTTGATTTTTTGTATTATCTTTTTCTTTTCCATGTTCCGAACTTGGGCTTTTATTTTGGTGATCTGGATTCTTCAGCTGAAGTTAGGGTTTTGGTGGTCTTGCTTTTCCAGCTTCTTTAGGTGACTTGTTAGGCTGTTAATTTGTGATCCTTCATTTTCTTCATGTGCATTTATAGAGATATGAATTCCCCTCTTACTACAGCTTTCATTGCATCCCAGAGATTTTGGTAAGATGTTTCTCCAATTTCATTTGTTTCCAGGTATCTTTTAATCTGTTTTGCTTTCCATGTTGACCCAGGAGTTGCTTAGCATAATGCTCTTTAGTGTCCATGTCTTTGTGGGTTTTGGGGGCACCTTGTTGGTATTGATATTTATTTTTATTCCACTGTGGTCCAAGAAGGTGCATGACAAAATTTCAATCTTTTGAAATTTGTTTATGCTTGATTTATGACCAAGTATGTAGTCGATCTTAGAGTACATTCCATGTGGTGATGAGTATAATGTACATTATGTTGTCATTGGGTGGAGTATTCTGTAGGTATCAATGAAGTCCATTTGGTATTAAAATCCCCAGCTATGATAGTGTCAGAGTCAATATCTATTTTGAGTTTACCTAGAAGCTGCTTTATGAAAGTTGGCACTCCTATGTTGGGTGCACATGTGTTTAGGATGGATATTTCTTATTCATGGTTTGAACCTTTTATCATTATGTGGTGGCCTTCTGTATCTTTTAAAATTTTTAATAGTACAAAGAGTATTTTCCTGAGATTAACATTGCAACTCCTCCTTTATTTTGTGTTCTGTTCACCTGAAATTTTGCTTCCCATCCTCTTACTTTGATTCTGTGAGTGTCCTTTCTAGTGAGGTGAGTCTCTTGGAGGCAATAAATTGTTGCCTGGTGATATTTTATCCATTTTGCCATTCTATATCTTTTCAGTGGTATATTTAGTCCTTTCATTCAGGCTAATTATTGAAATGTGAGAGTTGATCCCTATCATGAGGTTCTTATAGAGTTGTTGCTGTTCCTGTTTGTTTGTTGTCTTTCTTTTGGTTTTGGGGTTGGTTCATGTGGTTTTTAATCTTTTTCCTGTACCCTTGTGAAGAACGATGTTTTTTTTTCTCCTTTTTTTCTGTGTTTAATACTTTCTTAAGTGTTTCTTGTAGAGGTGGTCTGGAAACAGTGTAAGTTCTTAGGGATTGGATATCTAGGAAAGATTTTAAATCTCCCTCACTGATGAAGTGTAGCTTGGCTGGGTAGGTTATTTTCAGTTGAAATTGTTTATCTTTTAGAACTTTGAAGATAGGGCTTCAAGCTCTCCTAGTCTGAAGGGTTTCTGTAGATTAATCTGTTGCCATTCTAATTGGTCTTCCATGGTAATTACTCTGACCTTTTGCTCTTGCTGCCTTTAGGATTTTTCCTTTTATACCTACTTTGTTTAGGTGAATTATTTTGTGTCTGGAGTTGATCTTCTCATATGTTGTCTCACAGGGGTTCTCTGAATCTCTTGTGTTTGAATTTTTGTATCACTGATGAGATGAGGGAAGTTTCCTTGAATAATTTCATGGAATGTTTGTTCCAGGGTGGTCTCTGTCTCTCTTTCTGCCTCAGGAAGTCCAATTACTTTTAGGTTTGGTCTTTTGAAGTAATTGTTCATCTCTTGAAGGTTTTGTTCCCTCTTTTTGAGCTTCTTTTCTATGTTTTTGACAGTTTGGATTAGTTCTATATTTTGGTCCTCAAGCTCTGAGATTCTTTCTTCTGCTTGGCTAATTCTCCTTTCCATATTTATCAGTTTGTTATTTATTTCATTCACAGTATTCTTTTCTACTGTTATCTCAGTTATTACCTCCTTCCTATTTTCCTCTTGTTTCTCCTCAATGCTTTTTAATCTCTCTATTAATGTCTTGATATCTATGTTTGTAGTTTGGGACCAGTCATTCTGGGGGCTCTTCATTGTTTGCATTCCAAAGTCTATTTCTCAGTGTCTGACTTCCCAGGGGTCTGTCAGAGACTCATATTCTTCTTTTTTTTTTTTTTTCTTCATTTGTGTAGATTTTTCTCTCCCCCTTCCCCCATTTCTTTAATTCTGTTTTTCAGGGATGGTGGATTGCTTTTACTTCTTTTTGTTCAATCTCTTGTCCTTCCTTATGAGGATCCTCTGATTTTGTTCACTTCTGAGGCTGGACTGTGGGCTGGGGGCTGTACTTTTTGCAGTTTTGAGATTTAATTGAGTGGGAAGCTGTGATTCAGAATCTATCTGTGGATCCCAGTATCCACTGACAGGTGTATGGGCATCCTAGGACCCACTTCCCACTGCCTTACAATCTACCATGCAATGGGGTTTGCTCCCTAGAACAAAAGGAGGTAAGGAACAGGAAAATAATGGAAGAAGAGGGGGTCAAGAGGACGTTGGAGAGAGAGAAGAATAATGAGGAAAACAGACATACATACCATCTAACGAATGAAAAGAGACACAAAGCCAGAAAAGAGTAATAAACAAACAAACAAAATTCCCTAAAGCATACTGGTATTCACACAAAGATAGTCCAATAAAATCATGCCTTTTGATGTATTATTCCCCTACACAAAAGGTAGTCTAATAAAAAAACCAGCAAAAGTGAACATAACAAACATCAAAACAATAAAATAAAAATCAAACTAAGAAACCAGACTAGCTCTGAAGTCTTTCCTGAATGTCTAAAGTCTCTTCAGCTCTGATCTCTAGCCCCTCCCCTCTGCTCTCATTGCAGGCAGATAGGGTTACATAGCTTGCATCAGTTCCCTTAGCTTGCTGCCTGACAGGTCTGCCACACAGAACTGAGTTGTCTGTGTCTGATTCAGTGTAGAGGAGGGGCTTCTCTTTCCTGGTTTGGCAAAGTAACTTTAGGCCACAAGGTGGACGCTGTGAGGAGCTGGGCGCGGCAATGCCTGGAAAATGACTGCAGTGGGCGGTCCCTCATCAGGCATGGACTCCTCTTGACTTTCCCTGATCCTTTCTCTCCAGTCGTCCAGGGCCCCAGCTGATCTGCTATGAAGGGCGATGAGGGTGTGTGTCTGGCATCAGGCACTGGGAATCATGAGATAGCTGGGTGCTGCAGTTTAGCGTGCCACAGGTGGCTTGGAGTGGAGGAGGGAGCCGGGAATTTCCCAGGCCAGAGCTGAGAGCCACTGCAGTGGCAGCTGCTCAGCACCTGGTAGCCACCACAGCAGTAATCCCTTGTGGAGGCCATAGTGCAGTGGCGGCAGTTTGCTGCGTGGGACTGGCTGTAGCAGCCAACCCCCGTGGAGGTGGCGGCAGTGGGGGAAACTGGAACTGCCTTCAGGAGCCACCTTTTATGGAGATCTTTACAGTTTGACTTGTCCTGTTGCCATCTTGCCAAGCATCTCTTGGTGAATAATTAAATGGTTCTCCCATCTTAAGTTAAAGTCAGCACAGGTGCCCTGGTTGCTGCATTCCACTTCAGAACCCCAGAGGGGCAGGAGCTTTGTGGAAATTGTCCAAGACTTGCTAAGTGGAGCCTGAGGAATTTCCTGGACACTTACTCTTTGCTCCACTCACAAGCTATGGCTCATCTTTTTGAATCTGTACACTTTTGCCAAATTTGGGGAAATGTCAGTCATTGTTTCTTAGAATATTTTTTAGTCTCATTCCCTTTCTCCTTTTCTTTCTAGAATCTAAGGACAGGATGTTAGATCTTTTGATTCCACACATCCTTTAGTTTCTGTTCATGATCCCCTACAACCCCATCCCCCTACTCCCCAGGTTATTTTTTTCTTTTATTCAGGTCAAATAATTTTTACTATTCTATCTTCAAATTCACTGATTCTTCCTTCTTTTGTCTCCATTTTACTGTTGAGTCCCTCCATTGAGTATTTATTTCCATTACTGTGCTGACCTCAGTTCTAACATTTTCACCTTTTTATAATTTTAATTTTTTGTTGAGTCTTTACATTTTTTTCATTTGTTTCAAGAGTTTTGTAATTGCTTGCTGAATCATTTTTATAATTTTTGTGTTAAAATTCTTCTCAGATAATTGCAATATACTTGTCATTTTGGTGTTAGTGTCTGTTGATTGTCGTTTCTCATTCTCCAAGAACATATTTTGATAGAAAAAAATTTATTTCTTCTATCCAAGGTGAGGAAAAAAAGACCTGTCTCTGGGAAGATTAAATGCACTAGTAGAGGATATTATTTGCAATATATATATATATATTTTTTTGAGTTCGAGTCTCACTCTGTCACCCAGACTGGAGTGCAGTGAC
Organism: Carlito syrichta; assembly: GCF_000164805.1. Taxonomy (NCBI): domain Eukaryota; kingdom Metazoa; phylum Chordata; class Mammalia; order Primates; family Tarsiidae; genus Carlito; species Carlito syrichta. The sequence goes on along the minus strand of NW_007245869.1, from coordinate 643,097 downwards.
CGCTCCCGGCCACCGCAGCCTTAACCTGCTGGGCTCCAGCGATCCTTCTGCCTCACCCTTCCAAGTAGCCGGAATTACAGGCATGTGCTACCATGCCTGACTGATTTTTTGATTTATTGTAGATATGAGGTCTCACCTGCCCAGGCGGGTCTCGAACCCGCGGGCTCAGGCAATCCACTCACCTCAGCCTCCCAAAGGCGCAGGATTACAGGCTGAGCCACCAAGTCAGGCTTGTTATTTGCAATATTAAAACCAAGGGCTCTAGGTCCACTGATCTTCAGAGACTCAAAGAATGGGACTGAGTTGTTGAACTCCTGAAATTACCTGAAAAATCTGGTGTCAATGTGTTCATTCTTTCAGAGAGAAGTCCTCAACTTTCATCAGATTCTAAAATGAGTAAATTTTACCAAAAATTGTGTTGACTCATGATACCCTATGCAGTGCCTGGATGTAAAAAACAAGTTTCTATATCAAAGTCAGCATCATCTTAGACACAAGCAGTAATCATAATAAAATAGTTTCTATTTATTAATTTCTTTTGCATATACTAATATAGTCAATTGTCATAAAACTCTTTGAGAGGAATTACTATTATTTTCCCATTTTTGATCCAGAAATTATTTGGTAAGTGTGAAGTTCTTTTTTTGAATAAATGTCCTAGCAGTATATCTACTTTAACATTTTAGACTATGTTATCACATTTTTTAGAGTTTTAATTTTACTTTCCTACTGAACCTAGCTTTCAAGTCCTGACTGCTATTGATGACAGAAAACTTAATTTTGCACATTTAAGATGAATGCATTTCTTGTGGTTTAAATCTGTGTTTTTGGATAAATACTTCCCATTCGGTTCCTACATTCTGTAGATAATCTCAACTCAGGAAGGCTTCTGACATGTTGCACTCTTCTACTGATAGAAATTATCAGTGTTTTGGGCATGGACAGTGGGTTAAGATCCTGATGGTCATTCCTTGAAGAGTGTGTCCACACCTCAACTGCCAGTGGCAGTACTGGTATCATGAGAAATAACCACATGCTTTTTTCACACATCCTTTATCTAGACAGTAGTTTAGACTGTCTATACTACAACTGATACTAGTGCTTTCCTAGTGCTCCCAGCGGGCCCCCCATTATCTTATTACTCATGCAGGCTCTCAATTTTCAAGCAGGAAAAAAAATCCACATTTTGCTGATGTTCTATGGAAGCTAAGTCAAATTCAAGGGAAGGAGGGATGTAGAATCTGAATTCCTAAATCTCCTCAGACCTGCCATGCCTACGTGAGACCATTGGCTATTCTTCATGACTGTCTTCTCTTAGAGTTCCTGATGAAAAGTCACGCAAAAGTTCTCAAGTTATCTCAGCTTTTGGATGGTTATACCTATTGAAAGTTTCCCATGATTTCTTTAAAATTTTGACTCCAAGGAAAAATAAAACTAAAAACAGACTTCATTCTTTTATCTAAACACTCTTGCTCTTTCAAATCCTCTCCAAATTCCAATGCCCATCCCAGAAAATAATTTTAATTTCTTTTTGTCCTTAGGAAAGATGGGTTTAATGTCATTACAAAACTTTTTCTCATTATGTGGCTCATTGCATACGCCAATTTCTGAGTCCTCCAAACATTTACTCCTAATGTGCAGAGCTAGGTTTTCCAAATTCAAAAATAAACAAGCAACCATGATAAAAGTTTTGAAAAATATGTTTAGACTTATTTTTTATTACTATTCTAAGTTGTATCTTCATTCTCCCCAATGAAATAAGTGCTTCCTACTTCATGGTAAAGGCAGGAAATGAGGTCACAGGAATATTGGCTGTCAGAATCTTATGTTGTCATAGTAAGAGTATACGTAGATCAAATAAGTAAACACCGAAGGGATCTTGGTCTGTAATTTTCTTTGTTCCTGTTGCTGTTGTGTCTTTCAAGGCTTTGATATCAGAGTGATACTGGCCTCCTAGAATGAGTAAGGGAGGATTCCCTCCTCTTCAATCTTGTGGAATAACTTCAGTAAAATTGATACCAGTTCTTCTTTGAAGGTCTGGTAGAATTCAGCTCTGAATCCATCAAGTCCTGGATTTTTTCTTGTTGGGAGATTTCTAATTACTCTTTTGACCTCACTACTCATTATTGATCTACTCAGAGTTTCTTTTTCTTCCTGATTCAAGGTTGGGGGTTGTATGTTTCCAATAATTTTTTCATTTCTTCTAGACTGTCCAGTTTGTTTGTGTAAAGCTGTTCATAATAGTTCCAGCTAATGTTTTGAATTTCTGTCATATCAGTTGCAATGTCTTCATTCTCTTTTCTGATTGAGCTAATTTAAATCTTGTCTTTTGTTTCTTAATTAATGTAACTAGTGATCTATCACTTTTATCAATCTTTTTAAAGAAACTACTTTTTGTTTCATTGATCGTTTATTTTTTATTTCAATTTCGCTTAATTCTGTTATGATTTTCATTATCTATTTTCTTCTGCTAGGCTTGGGTTAGGTATGTTTGTGCTTTTCTAGTTCTCTGAGTTGTAATGTAAGCTTGTCAATATGCAGTCATTCAGTCTTATTAGTGTAGGCCTCAAGCACCATAATTTTTTCTCTGAACACAGCTTGGGCTGTGTCCCAGAGGTTCTGATAACTTGTTTCTTTGTTGTCATTAGTCTCGAGGAATTTTTAAATTTCCATCTTGATTTCATTGTTTACTCAAGCGTCATTCAGGAGTCAATTGTTTAACTTCCATGTTTTTGCTTGGTTTGTGAGTTCTTCTTGCAGTTAATTTCTAGTTTTATTTCACTGTGGTCTAGAAGATGCTTAATTTTGATTTAAAAATTTTTTTTGGTTTTTTTTAACGATTAAATTTTTTATTTTAAAATTGTGGGGTACAATTCAGGGTTAGTCATACAAGTATTCATTATGCAGGTACCCTTGTTGATGAGGTGTGACCCCCCTTCCCCAGGCAGATTCCCACTACTGCCAATCCCACCTCCCTGCCCCCACCCTCCCACAGTTTCCTGCTACTGTCAATTCTTTTCTTATAGTTTATGATAGTTGTTCAAGGTCCACTTATGAGTGAGAACATGTGATACTCAGTTCTTTGTTTCTGTGAAAGATCACTCAGTATTATAGACTCTAAGTTCATCCAGGTTGCTGTGAAGTTCATGATTTTGTTCTTTTTTATGGTTGCATAATATTCCATTGGGTATATGTAACACATTTTTTAAATCCAGTCCTCTTTTGCTGGGCAACACAGTTAGTGCCATGTTGTTGCTATTGTGAGCAATGCTGTGATAAGGATACGTATGCAAGTAACTTTTTTATAGAGTGATTTGAGTTCTTCTGGGTATATTCCCAGTAGGGGAATTGTGAGATCATACTAAAGGTTGATTTTTAGAACTTTTAGGAATCACCACTCTGTTTTCCACACAGGCTGTACTAGTTTACATTCCCACCAACAGTGTAGACATGTTCCCTTTTCACCAAATCCTCTCCAGCATCTGTTATTTTTTGAGTTATTGATGATGGCTATTCTGACTGGAGTTAAGTGGCATCTCAGTGTAGTTTAATTTGCATTTGTTTGATGACTAGTGAGGCTGAACATTTTTTCATATATCTATTGACTGCTCATATGTCTTTTTTTGAGAAGTGTCTATTCATACCATTTGCCCACTTTGTAATGAGGCTGTTTGTTTTTTTCTTTCCAGCACATTTGAGTTCCTTGTAGATCCTAGATGATTGGCCTTTGTCAGACATACAGTTGGCAAATATTTTTCTGCAGTCTGTGGACTGTCTCCCTGCACTCTTGATGGTTTCTTGGTCCCACTTGTCTATCTTATCTCTTATGGCATGGGCACTTGGGGATTTGATCAGGAATTGGTTGCCAGATTCAATTTCCATAAGGGTTCTCTTGTATTTTCTAAGGTTCTAATAGTTTGAGTTTTTACGTTTAGGTCTCTGATTCATTTAGAGTTGATTTTTGTGTATGGTGATAGGTAGGGGTCCTGTTTCAATCTTCTGCATGTGGTCAGCTTGTTTTTCCAGCCCCATTTACTGAATAGGTTCTCCTCTCCCCAGTGGTTGGTGGTGGATGCTTTGTTGAGGATGAGTTGGTTGGGAAATTGAGGTTTTGCTTCTGGAATCTCAATTCTATTTCAATGGTCTATATGCCTGTTCTTGTGCCAATACCAGGCTGTTTTGGTTATTGTAACTTTATAATAAAGTTTAAAATCTGGGAGTGTGATACCTCCTGCTTTTTTTTGTTGTTGTTTTGTTTTTTTCTGAGGATTGTTTTGGCTATTTGAGGTCATTTATGTTTCCATATAAATTCCTGTATTTTTGTTTCTAAGTCTGAGAAGAATGTTGCTGGTAATTTGATGAGTATTGCACTAAATCTGTAGTTTGCCTTAGGTAGAATGGATATCTTAGCAATGTTGATTCTTCCAATCCATGATCATGGAATATTTTTCCTCTTGTTTGTGTCATCTTTGATTTCTTTGAGCAGTGTTTTATAGTTTTCATTGTAAAGGTCTTTCACGTCTATGGTTAGGAAGGTGCCAAGGTATTTCTTTTTTTATTCTTTTTTTGTGGCTATTGTGAATGGGATTGTGCTTTTTATTTGGATTTCTGTTTGTTTATTGGTATTGTGTATAGAACTGCAATTGTCTTTTGCACATTTTTTATATGCCCTGAGACTTTGCCAAAGTCCTTTATCAGTGCAAGGAGGTATTTGACAGACTCTCTTGGGTTTTCAAGGTATAGAATCATGTCATCTGCAAAGAGGGATAACTTGATTTCCTCTTTTCCTATGTGAATCCTCCTGATCGCCTTCTCTTTTCTGATTGCTCTAGCTAAGACTTCCAAAACTAAGTTGAATAGAAGGGGTGAGAGTGGGCATCCTTGTCTTGTTCCAGTTTTCAGGGGAAATGATTCCAATCTCTGTCTGTTTAGCAGTATGCTGGCTGTGGGTTTCACATAGATGGCTCTTACTATTTTGAGGTATGTTCGATCTATGCCTAGATGTTCAAGGGCTTTTATCAAGAAGGGGTGATGGATTTTATCAATAGCTTTTTCTGCACCTAATGATATAATCATGTGGTTTTTGTTTTTACATCTGTTGATGTATTTAATTACGTTTATGGTCTTACAAATGTTGAACCACCCTTGCATCCCATGGATGAAGCCTACTTGGTCATGGTGGATGATTTTTTATATGTGCTGTTGAATCCTGTTTGCTAGGATCTTGTTGAGAATTTTAGCATCTATGTTCATCAAGGATATTGGCTCGTTGTTCTCTTTCTGGCTTGGGTATCAATGTGATGTTAGCTTCATAAAATGATTTGGGGAGAGTTCCATCTTTCTCAATTGCCCAGAATACTTTCAATAGGATCAGTAGCATTTCTTCCTTGAATGTTTTGTAGAATTCTGCTGGAAAGCCATCTCGTCCAGGGCTTTTTCTTTAGGTAGTTTTCTTATGACATAGTCAATTTCCTTGATTGTTATTGGTCTATTTAGGGTCTTGATTTCTTCTTGTTTCAACCTGGGGAGGTTGTATTAAGTCAGAAAGTCCTCCATTTCCTTTAGGTTTTCAAGTTTGTTTCCATACTAGTGTACATAGTAGTCCCTGATAATCTTTTGTATTTCTTCAGGGTCAGTTGTGACATCATTTTTGTGTTCCTGATTGTGTTTATTTGGGCTTTTTCTCTGTCTTTCTTGGTCAGTCTAGCTAGGGGACCATCAATCTTGTTTATCCTTTCAAAGAATCAGCTTTTTGTTTCATTGATTTTTTTGTATTAATTTTTGTCTTCCATGTCACCAATTTGGGCTTTTATTTTGGTGATCTTGATTCTTCTGCTAAACTTAGGGTTTTGATGGTCTTGCTTATCCACCTTCTTTAGCTGACTTGTTAGGTTGTTAACTTGTGATCTTTCCATTTTCTTCATGTGTGTTTGTAGAGATATGAATTCTGCTCTTACTCCTGATTTCATGGCATCCCAGGGGTTTTGATAAGATGTTTCTTCATTTTTATTTGTTTCCAGATATCTTTTAATCTCTGTTTTCATTTCCATGTTGACCCTGAAGTTGCTTAGTATCATGCTGTTTAGTGTCCATGTCTTTGTTGGTTTGGGGGTAACTTTCTTGGTGTTGATATATATATATTTTTTCCACTGTGGTCCAAGAGAGTTCATGGCAAAATATCAATCTTGTGAAATTTGTTTATGGCCAAGGATGTGGTTGATCTTAGAGTACGCTCCATGTGGTGATGAGTAGAAGGTATATTCTGTGGTCGTTGGGTGGAGTGTTCTGTAGGTATCAATTAAATCCATTTGGTCAAGAGTCACACTGAGATTCTGTATCTCCTTGCTGATTTTTTGTCTTGATGATCTGTCTAGGGTTGTTAGTGGAGTATTAAAGTCCCCAGCTATGATAGTGTTAGAGTCAATATCTTTTTAAAGTTTGCCTAGAAGCTGCTTTATGAAAGTTGGTGCTCCTATGTTGGTGCATATATGTTTGGGATGGAGATTTCTTGTTAATGGATTGAACCTTTTATCATTATATAGTGACCTTCTGTATCTTTTTAAATTTTTGATAGCTTCAAGGGGTATTTTGTCTAATATTAAGATCACAACTTCTGCTTTCTTTTGTGTTCTGTTCACCTGAAATTTTACTTCCCATCTTCTTACTTTTAGTCTGCGAGTGTCCTTTTTGGTGAGATGAGTCTTTTGGAAACAATATATTGTTGCCTCATGATATTTTCTCCATTTTACCATTCTATGTCTTTTCAGTGGTGCATTTAGTCCATTCACATTCAGTCTAATTATTGAAATGTGAGAGTTTATCCCTGTCATGAAGTTCTTATAGAATTGTTGTTGTTCCTGTTTGTTTGTTGTCTTTCTTTTGATTTTTGTGTTGATTCATGTGTATTTTCAATCTTTTTCCTGCATTCTTGTGAAGTACATTGTTGTTCTTTTTCCCCTTTTTTCTGTGTTTAATACTTCTTTAAATGTTTCTTGTAGAGCTGGTCTAGAGGCAGCATAAGTTCTTAGGGATTGAATGTCTGGGAAAGATTTTAATTCTCCCTCACTGCTGAAGCTTGACTTAGCTGTGTAAGTTATTTTTGGTTGAAATTATTTATCTTTTAGACCTTTGAAGATTGGACTCCAATCTCACCTAGCCTGAAGTTTTTCTGTAGATAAATCTGCTGCTATTCTAATTGGTCTTCCCTGATAGGTAGTCTGACCTTTTTCTCTTGCTGCCTTTAGGATTTTTTCTTTTATATTTTCTTTGTTTAAGTGGATTAGTATGTGTCTAAGAGTTGATTTTCTCATTTGTTGTCTTGTAGGGGTTCTCTGAATCTCTTGAGTTTGAGTGGTCACATCAATCATGAGATGTGGGAAGTTTTCTTGAATAATTTCATGAAATGTTTGTTCCATGGTGATCTCTGTCTCTCTTTCTGCCTCAGAAAGTCCAATTACTCTAAAGTTCAGTCTCTTGAAATAATCGCTTATCTCTTGAAGGTTTTGTTCTGTCTTTTTAAGCTTCTTTTTTGTTTTTATCAGTTTGGGTTAGTTCTACATGTTGATCCTCAAGCTCTGATATTCTTTCTTCTGCTTGGCTAATTCTGCTTTCCATGCTCATCAGTTTGTTATTTATTTCATTCACAGTATTCTTCACTGCTGTTATCTCAGTTGTCAACTCCTTCATATTTTCCTCTTGTCTCTCCTCAATTCTACTTTCTATCTATGCCTTGATATCCAGGTTTATAATTTGAGTCTAGTCATTCGGAGGGCTCTTGATTTTTTGTGTTTCAAAGTTTGTTTTATCAGTGTCTGACTTCCTATGGGTCTGTGTGAGACCTATATTTTTCTTTTGATTTTTCTTCATTTTTGTAGATATTCCTCTCCCTGCTTTTTCCCCCTCTTCTTTAATTCTGTTGTTCATGAATGGTGGGGTTGCTTTTACTACTGTCTGCTCAATCTCTTATTCTTCTTTACGTGGATCTTTTGTCTTTGTTCACTTCTGAAACTGGACTGTGGTGTTGGGGGCTGTACTTTTTGCAGTTTTGTGATTTAATTGATGGGGGAGCTGTGATTCAAAATCTATCTGCAGATCCTACTTTCCACTGACAGATGTAGGGACACCCTGGAACCCACTTCCCATTGCCTTATAATCTGTCCATGCAGTGGGGATTTAGGTTTGCTCCCTCAAAGCAAAGTGATATAAGCAAAAAAGAAAAGAATGGAAAAAGGAAGGAGGGGATTTCAAGAAGAAGGAGGAGAGAGAGGAGAGTAAGAGGGAAAACAGACAGATATACCAACTAACAAATGAATAGAGACACAAAGACAGAAAAAGTTAAAAAAACTAAAACATACACACAATCATACAAACACACAATCCAACAAAAACTTCCCTATTGATGTACTCTTCCCATACACAAACAGGAATTCTACAGAAAAAAATCAGTAAAGTAACAGAAAGAAAGCAAGTACAAAACTGTTATCAAAAACAGAAAGAAAGAGAAAAAAACTAAAAAAACACAATGAGCAAAACAAACAAAAAAATAAAAATAAAACAAGGAACTAACCTTGCTCTGAGGTTGTTCCTGTAAGTCCAATGTCCTTTCAGGTCTGATCACTAGTTTGATAAGATTACTTTAGGTTCCAAGTTGGAGGCTGGGTGGAGCTGGGTGGAGTTGGTGGGGCAATGCAAGTCTCTACCTGGTCATGGGACAGAGAAAATGGCTGCGATCAGCATTTCTTCACCAGGCATGGGGCTCCTCTCTGGCTCTCCCCAAAATTCTCTCTCCACTGATCGAATTTGGGGCTCCAGCGGATCTGTTATAACAGGTGATGGTGTGGACCAAGCACCAGGAAATGAGAATCAGCTGGATTTGGCAGGCTTTTTTTTTTTTTTGAGTTGGAATCTCACTCTGTCACCCAACCTCGACCTGCTGGGCTCCAGCGATCCTTCTGCCTCAGCCTTCTGAGTAGCTGGAACTACAGACACGCGCTACCATGCCCAGCTAGTTTTTGATTTATTGTAGAGATGAGGTCTTGCCAAGTTGCCCAGGTCTCAAACCCGTGGGCTCAGGCAATCCACTCACCTCAGCCTCCCAAAGGCGCGGGATTACAGGCTGAGCCACTGAGCCCAGCTTGGCAGGCTTTTTTAAGGAGAGTCCCGTGAACAGCAGGTGATCATGTGTGCCTGTCGCTCCAATCTCAGGGTGGTGGGGCTCGTAGTCACCTTCAGAGGGGAGCCCTGGGTGCATGAATCTGAGACTCTCCTCAGATGGACTTTCACCCTCCCACCAGCTCATGCCTATTCACATAGGGAGTCTTTATGGACACTTGCTTTTGAGGAGACTCTCATAGTCCAACCTGTGCAATTACCACCTTGTCTGATATCTTTTTTAAAAATTTATTGAGACTCGATTTGTGACCTGTCATATGATCTATCTTGGAGATTTCCATCTACTGATGAGAAAAAAAATGTATATTCTATAGTTCTGGGGTGGAATGTTCTACAGATATTTGTTAGTTCCATTTGCTCTAGGATTCAGTTTAACTCCAATGTGTCTTTGTTGACTTTCTGCTGTGATAATCTGTCTATTGCTGTCAGTGAAGTGTTTACGTTTCTCACTATTATTATATTGCTGTCTATTTCTTTTTCTCTCTCTCTCTTTCTCTCTCTTTCCCTCTCTCTCAGTTTTAGGTCTAGTAGAGTTTGCTTTATAAAGTTGAAGGCTGTGGTGTTAAGTACATAAAAATTTATAATTGTTATGTCTTCTCATTGGATTGATTTTTTGTCATTATATAGCAATCATCTTTATCTTTTTTTTAAACTATTGTTAATTTAAAGTCTGTTTTATCTGATATGAGGATGGCTACTCCTGCTAATTTTTGGTTTTCATTTGCATGGAATATTTTTTCCCCACCTCTTTGCCTTGAGTCTACAGTAGTCTTTGTGTGTTAAGTGGGTCTCTTGGAGGCAGCAGATATTTGTGTGTGTGTGTGTGTGTGTGTGTGTGTGTGTGTGTGTGTGTATGTTTGTATGTGTGTGTGTGTGTGTGTGTGTGTGTGTGTGTGTGTGTGTGCCAAACATATCTTTTGAGTGGGACATTAAAATAATCTATGTTCAACATTAATAATGCTATGTAAGGTTCTATTCTATTCATCATAATGGTTATTTTCTGGTTGTTTTATTTATTGTTTTCTCTATTGGTGTTACATAAGACCTGTGAACTTCATGATATCTAGTGTCATAAAAATCCTCAAAAAAAAATTAGCAAGCCAAATTCAACAGCACATTAAAAAAAAAAACAAAAAAAAACCATGACCAAGTGTTTTTTATCCCAGAGATGCAAGAATTGTTCAACGTTTACATGTCAGTAAAGATGATCCACTACATCAACTGAATTAAAAACAAAAATGATGTGATCATGTCTAGATGTATAAAAAGCATTTGACAAAATCCAGCATCCCTTCATGCCAAAAACCCTCAGCAAAATATGAATAGAGGGAACAGTTCTCAAAATAATAAAAACCATATATAACAAACCCATAGCCAATGTCATCCTAAGTGGAGAAAAATTGAACACATTCCCCCCCAAAACTTGGACAAAGCAAAGATACTCACTTTAATCACTCTGATTCAGCATAATACTGGAAATGCTAACCAGAGTAATCAGGCAAGAGAAATAAATAAAGTGTATCCAAACTGGAAAATAAAAAATCAAACTATCTCTGTATGCCAACGATATGATCTTATACCTAGATAATCTTTAAATCTTCTTCAAAAGACTCCTGAATATGACAAATGAATTCAGTAAAGTTTCAGGATTAAAAAATCAACACATGCAAATCAGTAGCACTGATATACACCAATAGCAACCAAGCTGATAATAAAATCAAGAACTCAAATCCATTTACAACAGCATCCAAGAAGCTGAAATACCTAGGAATATGTTTAACCAAGGAGATGAAGGTCTCTACAAGAAGAACTACAAAACTCTGAGGAAAGAAATTGTAAAGGACACAAACAAATGGAGAAACATCCATTTGTTTGGACTGAAAGAATCAACATTATTAAAAAGACCATATTATCCAAAGTAATCTACAGAAAAAAATCTGAAAATTTATATGGAATCAAAAAAGAGCCAGAACAGCCAAAGCAATCCTAAACAAAAAGAACAAAGCTGGAGGCATCACATTACCTGACTTCAAATTGTATTACAAGGCTGAAGTAATCAAACCTGCATAATACTAATACAAGTACAGACACATAGATCAATGTTAACAGAAAAGAGAATACAGAAATAAAATCAAATGCCAACAACCAAATGATCTTTGGCAAAGGAGACAAAAATGTACACTGGGGAAAGCATACCCTATTCAACAAATGATTCTGAGAAAATTGTATAGCTACATGCAGAAAAATAAAACTCGATCCCTATCTCTCCCATGCACAGAAATTAATTTGAGATGGATTAAAGATTTAAATGTTGATCTGAAACAATAAAAAATCCTGGGAGAAAGCTCAGGAAAAATTCGCCTGGACATCAGCTTAGTCAAATAATTTATGGCTAAAATCCTCCCAAAGCAAATGCAACAAAAACAAAAATAAATGAGACTTAATAAAACTAAAAATCTTCTGCACAACTAAGGAAATAAACAGCAGAGCAAAAAGGCAACCTGTAGCATGGGAGAGGATTTTAGAAAACTATATATCTGACAAGGGATTAATAACCAGAATCTACAAAGAACTCCAACAAATTAGCAAGAAAAAAGCAAATAATTCCATTACAAAGTAGGCAAATGACATGAACAGACATCTCTCAAAAGAAGACATACGAATGGCCAACAAACATGAAAAAAATTCTCACATCACTAATCATCAGGGAAATGCAAATAAAAACAACAATGAGATATCACCTTACACCAGTGAGAATGGCCATGATAAAAAAAAAATAATAATAATAAAGAGAGAGATGCTGGTATCAGTGCAGAGAAAAGGGAATGCTTATACATTGTGGTAGGAGTATAAATTAGTACAATTTCTATGAAAATTGGTATGGAAATTACTCAAAGAACTAAAAGTAGATCTACCATTTGATCCAGTAATCTCACTACTAGATGTCTACTCAAAACAACAGAGCCTGCTATATGAAAAAGATGCCTTCATGAACATGCATCCCAGCACAATTCACAATTGCAAAGATGTGGAATCAACCTGCATGCCCATCAACCAATCGGTGAAAAATAAAAATTTGGTATATATACACACCATAAAATACTATTCAGCTATTAAAAATAATAATGTCCTTTGCAGCAACTTGGATGGAATAGGATAACATATCCTAAGCGAACTAACTCAGGATCAGAAAAGCCAAACACCAAATGTTCTTACTTTTAAGTGGGAGTTAAACCAAGGATCCATAAAGACTTGAAGAATGGTATAGTGGACGCTGGGGACTCAGAAGGGGGAGGGCGGGAAGAGGTGAAGGGAGAGAAAATCACCTATCGGGTACAATGTGGACAGGTGAGGGTGATGGGTACACTTAAAGCCCATACCAAAAACCATTTGTACTCCCTAAAGCTATTGAAATACATTTATATATTTTTTTAGTTGTTGACATATACATATATATATATATATGTTAACAGATAAAAATTTTAGAGTGTATATTTTAAGAACACTGGAAAAACCAGTATACATTTACCTTTAATTTTTATGGGAAAGGAAAAAGAAAGGACAGCATAGTTATTCTTACAACTAAGATAAAAAATAAGCATACTTTACAACTTTTTGGGTTTTATTCATTCACCAATCACTTTTTTTCTAAGGTATTTGTAATGTTTCTGATAAAACCAACAGTTTCTAGTAAAATGAACAACACATTGGAGTGATAGGTAAAAGAGTCTTGGAGTCTGAAGGAAGAGAGAGTAATATTTATTGAGCAACAACTATTTGCTAAATACTTTAAGTTTTTTATTATATTATTTTATCACAATAACCCATAAGATAAATAGTATTGTATTCACATTAAAAATAAGAAATGGAAGTTTATGAAGGCTGTATCAAAGCCATTCAGTTAGTAAGTTAAGGACAGGATCATAACTCCATTATTTCCAAAACTTTGTCTTTCCTATACTGTCACATGTGGGCCATTGACCCAGAGTTTTTGAGAAATTATTTACAGAGTATTTGATTCATATTTGCTCATGTATTCCCCCCCCTTTTTTTTAGTTGGAATCTCATTCTGTCACCCAGGCTGGAGTGCAGTGGCACATTCATGGCCACCCCAGTGTCAACCTGCTGGGCTCTGGCGATCCTTCTGCCTCAGCCTTCCAAGTAGCCACTATAGGTGCTTGCTATTATGCCTGGCTAGTTTTTTATTTTACTGTACAGACGAGGTCTCACCAAGTTGCCTGGGCTGGTCTCGAACCTGTGGGCTCAGGCAATCCACTCGTCTCAACCTCCCAAAGTGCTGGGATTACAGGCTGAGCCACTGAGCCCTGCCCACTTCAGTATTCATAGATACTGACAGTAAGGCTAGTCAATAAGAGCAAGTAGAAAGTCCGGAAAGAGTTACTTATATTAAGCAGGAACAAAATGAAGTGATATGGAAAATATATAAACATAATACACAAAAAAGAAAGAAGGAAAAAGAAAGGAAGAGAGGAAGGAGCTTAGTGTGTAATAAACAAGGATGAAACTATTCTTGAAGAAAACATAAACTAAAGAAGAGGGTGAAATTTTTCAGTGGGTTCTTCATTCTATAAAAAACAACAAGTAAATGAACTCAATTAAAAAGCTCAAAGACAGTATAAAAGTAAACAGAAATTGCAAAGCTTAAGAAGAACAGAAATTGTAAATCATTTCCGCTATTACCATAAGTGTCACGGCCCGCGCGACTGCCTTGAGGGTCCTGAGAGAGAGCGGCGAGAGATTAAAAAAGACACAGACACAAAGACATAAAGAAAAGCTGAGGCCGGGTGGGACACTTTCCTCTGATGGAGGAGAAGTGACCCCGAACTAGCTCAGAATGCTTATTTTATAATTAAGCACAAAGAAAGTTGGAAGGGATTCAAGGTCTGTGAGGGAACCATAACAGAATTATGTTGCTACCTAAAAGGCGAGCTGTTCCTCAGTTATCTTGTTGTAGCTAAGGTTTTATCTGTACTATTTGCACCTGGATGTGTGGGCATCTGAGACACCGTTTTGTGTAGCAGGCTGCATCCCTCACAGCCTGTCTTTGGCTAGAATGCAGAGCTTCCAAGCAAGGCCTTGCCTATGAACTTGGGGCCATTAAGTGAGACCTTGCCTCTGCTTGGGGCCTTTACTCAAGGCCTGCTAAGGTAACAGTGCTCGTCTATTCCCCACATCACATCCACTCTTGACACATAAGTAACAAGTAAATTAAACCTACACAAAGACAATTTTAATGGACTATGTAGGAAAAGGTTTGAGATAATAACAATAATTATAAAAAGTGGATGTGAGATAAAAACAAGAATACAATTAGAGAAAAGATATAAATTTGAGGGTCAAAGATAGTTTAATACAAGGGTATGAGAGGGGGATTCCCCCCCAAAACAATTATTTTTGGAGGACAGACCCTTTTTAGTACAGGCTTCCCCTACTAATAGGTGCTCTAGGAGCCCATTGACATCAGAGTACCAGCTAGTGTTGTGAGAAACTGTGTTTGGTTTCACTGAATTTTTTTTTGGAGATTCTTTCAGTGTGTCTGCCCATTTCATGATGGGTGGTTTACACGAACAACCTGCCCACACCATGCTGCGTGTTCAGTAGTTTTTGACCAAAAACACCATAACCCTTTATTTGCTTTCATCCTCAGAGGCTGCTTTTAGTTTTGCGATGAAAGACAGTCCTCAAAGACAAATGTTTTGCTGATGTGGAAGAGGTGAAGCAAAAAAGTGGCAGAAGCACTAAAAGGCATCAAGACTGATGAGTAGTTCAAAAACTGTTTTGAGCAGTGGAAAAAGTGTCTTGATAGGTGTATTGTATCAAACAGAGAGCACTTTGAAGGTGACTGAAATTTAAACATCTAAGAATAAATACACAATGTTCTAACATATCAATTCTGGTTTCTTTTTGGTGCCCCTAGTAAATGACATATAGCCAATTAGAAGATAAATGAAGGAGTCTTTATATAAATGGCAAGTGCAACACTAAATTCCATGAGAGTAGAGCAATGGGCACCATTTTGGAGAAACAAATGTGAGTCATGAAATGTATATCCAGTCATGCATTCTTTTAAGTACTATGGAAAACATTATTCTCAAGGAGGAAATATTCAAGCAAGAACTCAAGAAAGTTGCAATAAGAAAATATTTTTAAAAATACTCAAAATTCAGCCAACTATGAGAATGACCAAATTAAAGAGTATACATATGTAGGAAGCCTGATGGAAAGTATTGAATCTTTTAAAATGTGTGTGTCTATGTGTGTGCGCCAAGAATAATGCATACTATAAATTATGACCAAGTAGTAAAGATGTAATGATAAAAATAAGAGATGTAAGAAAACGAAGAGGGAAAAAGTAAAAAAGATAATTTCCTAATTTTTAGCAACAAGTTAATCAACACGGTCTAAAATTGAAAGATGAAATTAACAAAAGTCTCCAACCCTTTTTTTTTTTCATAATCTTTTTTTTTTCCATATATGGTAATTGCTTGTTGACTTTCAGGTCTACTTCTCACCCTGCGCTTATTCTGCTTTGTCTGTTGCAGAGCCAATTTCTATCAGTTGTACTTTTTAGGCTTCTTTATCCTTGAACTTTCAATTAGATTCAGCCAATGAAAATCACTGGTAGATAGATGGGTAGGGAAAACCAAGACATGTCTGCCTCTCTCTCTCTCTGATTCCAGTGACACCTCTGGCAATATCTGTATCTATGTGATCCCGGCTCCCAAAGAACAACCTCTCTAGTCAGTTTCTTCCAGGAAGTCCTGGCTCCAGTGCTTTAAAATATGACTGCCTTCTTTGTACCTGATGGTGATGGCCTCCTGTTCTTTTTAATAATTGAGTTATGGCATTCTTTGTAACTATGATAACTAACTCTCGACATTAAATGTCCCTTATTTTACTGTCTAATGGACCACTTGGCATAGGCTCTGTTTTCTTGATTAGATCTTGAAAGCTACATATTATCCATAGAGAGATACTTAAGTCATTAATATCTCTTACAATAAACAAATGTTAACTATTTTTAAAGTGGTACTTCATTGTTTATTTTCTTTTAAATCTTATTTTTGTAGTGGTATTTTTTACTATTTGCTTTTTTACTTATTATCTAGCTAAGTTCTTATGTACACATCTATGTAAATAAAATGATCTATGCACAGAAAAGTAAAGTACTTGGCAGTTCAGGTAAATTTAATGATCATTATTTCTAGATAGTGGGATATGGTCTTTTTTTTTTTTTTTTTTTTGAGTTGGAGTCTCACTCGGTCACCCAGACTAGAGTGCAGTGGCCGCTTCCGGCCAATGCAGCCTCGCCTGCTGGGCTCCAGCGATCCTTCCGCCTCAGCCTTCCGAGTAGCCAGAATTACAGGCATGTACTACCACGCCCAGCTGATTTTTTGATTTATTGTAGAGATGAGGTCTCGCTGCCCAGGCGGGTCTCGAACCCGCAGGCTCAGGCAATTCACTCACCTCAGCCTCCCAAAGGCGCGGGATTACAGGCTGAGCCACCGAGCCCGGCTAGGATATGGTCTTATTTTCACTTTTTTGTTGAACTTTTGTTGAATAAAATAAATAAGCAATAAGCATATATAATTTTTATATACAATAAAATGCCATACATTTGCCTTTAAAATACTATTTTTCATGCAATTAAGAAAATATGTCAATTACAAATATCATCTAGTTAATTTGGTAACTACTACCAAAGTGTCTAGTCTGTTAATTTTATACTTATCAGCTGGTCATTGATTTAGTGAGTTTTAAAAGTGAACCTGCATATCTTATGGAACTGATTTATGCCTTCTATGAGAGCAGTTGTGCAGTTATCAATACATTTTTCTTTTTGGTCCACAAATATGCATCATAACAACAGAAGGCACAAAGAGAAGTGAGAGAGGAAAGATAATTGACTAAATCTTAAAACAAAATGTGTAAGTTTGTGTATGTGTGTTGCTATATATAATTATGTATAATTAACATTCAAACTTTTTAAACATGTAATTTATTTATTTAGCTATATGTAGTTTTTCTTTACAAAGGGTTAGAAATAATAATATACTTTGTCTATAATTTGAGCTATTCGCTGAAAATGAATTGTCTGTTACTTTGCCATGGATATACTAAATGAGATTCCTTTTAAACATGCTTTTGATAGAAAGGTAGAAATAATTGTAACCTTTCTACAACTGGAAGTTGAATAATATTGGCATGTCTTAAAATTAATGTATTAGTAAACATTGCTTAATAGTTATAAAAATTTCCTACCTTCTTGATTTCCTAGTTATGGAAAAATATATGAAGATGCACAGTGTTGTGATTAGGGAAAAGAAATAGAGAGTATAATATAATTCAACTGAATAAACATAAGCTTGTTTGCTATGTTTTCAATATTTTGTCCTGAAACTCTAGTATGAGTAAAAATATGTGCTTTACAATGGTCTCTTGGAGATATATTACACATAGGGAATAATTTAAACAATAACACAGTTACAGATTAGCTTCCATAAATGGGAATCTATAACATTTTGAAGATAGGATATTATTGGAGAGTTTACCCTCATAATGTTTCCTTCAGACTATTTCTTTCTTTTTTTTTTTTTTTTTTTGAGTTGGAGCCTCACTCTGTTGCCCAGACTGGAGTGCAGTGGCCGCTCCCGGCCACCTCAGCCTCGACCTGCTGGGCTCTGGCGATCCTTCTGCCTCAGCCTTCCGAGTAGCCGGAATTACAGGCGCGTGGTACCACGCCCGGCTAATTTTTTTATTTATTGTAGAGATGATGTCTCACTAAATTGCCCAGGCGGGTCTTGAACCTGTGGGCTCAGGCAATCCACTCACCTCAGCCTCCCAAGGCGTGGGATTACAGGCTGAGCCACTGAGCCCGGCTTCCTTCAGACTATTTCAAAGGAAAGATGTTGCTAAACTTTAACTAAGTTCAGAACTTGCCTGGCAAGGGGAAATTAAAACAAAAAATCACTGATGGCATTGCCATTCATTGAGTTCATAGCCAGTCATTATTCTCTTTGACTTTTCCTGTCATTTCAAGCCCATACTATGTCAGAGAGAAAATAGCAACTTAAAATGTGTGACTTGACAGAGATTCTCTGCTTTACCAAATTTTTGTGAGGCTTCTCTGAGCCCTCTTTTGACTTGGACAACTCTTATCCCCCTCCTTTCTTTGACCTGCCCAGGCCAGCTTTATCAAAGAATCCTGCTAAGTCATCCCCCGCCCTTGATGGCTATTTACACTTGATAGCAGATCAAATACTTCATCACCCATATTTGATATCTTGACCTGCCTTTAGCAAGAACCCTAAAAACCCAGTTTAGCAATGATTTCTACCCTTGATGTTTCTTTCCTCTCAGTAACTTTCCATCTACCGACTTCTTTAACTGTGCTCATTGGCTATAAACTCCCAGCTCTCTGTGCTATGTTTGAACATGAGTTCCATCTTTATTCCCCATTGCAATACCCTTTAAATACAATCTGTTACTATTTGTTTCTTTGATCTGAATGCTTGTGTACCACTAACACTTATATATTAATTAAAATCCTGATCCTCAAGGTGATAGTATTAGGAGGTAGAGTCTTTTGGGAGGAGAGCAAATGCTGTGGGCGAAGTCCTTGTTAATAAGATTAGTGCCCATATAAAAGATGCCCCAGAGAGCTGCCTTTCCTCTTCTGCCAATGAGGACTAATATTAATTAAGCAGCCACAGTTCCATTACTTTAAAAGGTAATTTCAATTATCTAGACAAAATTCATAAAATAATTTAAATAGTTGACAGGATTTAGTGGCCTAATGGTGTTAATATAGAAATAGAGATGTTCCAAAGACAGACAATTTAAGATACTATTTTACATATAAGTTTGAGAGGCTCCTGTTCTGCAGATAAACCATTATAACAGCATATATAAAATTAGAATTTAAGAGTTAGAAATAGATATATAACATTTGCCAAAATGTCATTGAGAAATGATGGCCACAGGACTTGAGTAGCTCTCTAAAAATGTGGGCATTAAAAAAAAAATTCTTGTCTTTGGGCTTTTAAATGTCTTTAGTACTTATTTTCTGAGGAAGACATTTGAGTTAAGATGTAAAAGAAAGAAGGAATATTTTAGGGTTGACAGGAATATGAGAGGAGGACAGAAAGGGCATTTTATAATGAGGTTTTTTTTAAAAAAGGACCATCTTGTTATCTGCAAACAGAAGACTGAGAAGAATATAAACTGCTTTTGGATTTGACTGAAAAACAGTTCAAGAAACTGAGAAATTTGTAGTTCCTCTTGACTGGAGAAAAACAGAAGACAGTTTTTAGAAGATTAAAGATAATGGAGCAAGGCAACAAATACATAGAAGACTATAGACCCCTGACTTGAAAAGCTCATGGCAAATAGAAATACAATAGTGCATTGACCAACATAGTATTTACAATCAGGCAAATACAGTTTGGAACCATGCTGAGCAATAGCTTTAGCTTCTTCATCTGACAAAAAAAAGAGAAAAAGTGAATTGTAATACTGCTAATATAACAATAGAGTTCCTGTAAAGATAAATAGTATACTATGTGCTAAGTATTTAGAATAGTGTTTGCCTATGGTAAATGGTCAATGAATGATATATATGAAGTCTGACAACTCAGTTTGCTAACTTGCCACTGTGCACTTAAATTGGCAGTATTGTACAAACTGGGTAAGGTTTCATAACCTTGGTATATCAATGTCTTAAAACTGTGTTCATGTCAACATGTGGTGGTATCTTGCTGAGTGACATACATGATCATTTGTGCATGTTTTTGTGTGCTGACATGAGAATGTTGGAGCTTGAATTAGAACAACAAACAAACTCAATATTTTGTTAAAGTTTGGCAAGGGTGGGCCAGGCTTGGTGGCTCCCCCCTGTAATCCTAGCATTTTGGGAGGTGGAGGCAAGAGGATTGCCTGAGCTCAGGAGTGTGAGACCAACCTGGGCAACTTGGTGAGACTTTGTCTGTACAATAAGTCAAAAAAATTAGCCAAGTATGGTGGCACACACCTATGGTTCCAGCTACTTGGAAGGTTGAGGCAGAAAGATCACCTGAGCCCAGCAGGTTGTTTCTGTGGCTGTGAGCATGCCACTGTACTCCAGCCTGGGCCACAGAGTGAGACTTTGACTCAAAAAAAAAAAATGTTGGCAAGGTTGGAAGTGAAATCAGGAACATGTTAGTCCAAGTTTATGGGAATAATGTCGTGAAGAACTTAGCAGTGTACAAATGGATTAAACATTTTCTGAGGGGAGAGAAAGTGTCACTGATAAAGAGAGGTCAGGATAGCCAGTAAGGAGCAGTACTGATGAAATGAAAACCAAAGCCACACTGAGATAACACCTAACTCCAGTCAGGATGACCATCATCAATAACTCAGAAAACAACAGATACTGGAGAGGATGTGGGGAAAAGGTTTGTGGGTGTGTAAACCAGTACAGCCTCTGTGGAAAACAGTGTGATGATTCCTAAAAGATCTAAAAACCGACGTTCCATACAACCCCACAATCCCCTTTCTTGGAATATACCTGGAAGAACTCAAATCACTCTATGAAAAAGATACCTGCACACATGTCTTTATTGCAGCATTAGTCACAATAGCAAAAACATGGAACCAACCGTGCTGCCCATTGAAAGAGGACTGGATTTAAAAAAAATGTGGCACATATACACAATTAAATATTATGCAGCCATAAATAAGGACAAAATTATGAACTTTGCTGCAACTTGGATAGACTTAGAATCTATAATACTGAGTGATCTGTCACAAAAACAAAGAACTGAGAACCACATGTTCTCACTCATAAGCAGACCTTGAACAACTATCATTATACTATAAGAAAGGAATTGGCAGTAGTGGGAAACTGCCAGGGGAGGGAGAGGGAGCATACCTCATCAATAGGGGTACCTGCGTAATGACCATTGTATGCCTGACTCTGAATTGTACCCCACATTTAAAAAATAAAATTAAAATTAAAAGAAAGAAATAAAAATGCCTATGGAAGCATAAAAAAAGAGAAAACGTTGCAAAAAATTTGTTGAACCATGTGCAAAATCATCAGCTGATTATGAGAAGCATAGCAGACCAAATAAACATTGATAGAAAAACAGGAAAATCTTAACTGAAAGTCTTGGTATGAGAAAGGTTTGTGCAAAAATGGTCCTGAAGGAGCTCTTGCATCATAATAATGCACTAACTCACACAACACTGACTGTGATGGAATCTTCAGCCAGTAAACAAATAACTGTATTGGAACACCCTCCCTACTCACTTAATCTGGCCCCCAGTGAATTTTTTCCTTTACCTGAAGATAAAGGAAATATTGAAAGGAAGACATTTTGGTGACATTCAGGACATCAAGGGTAATATGACGACAGCTCTGATGGCCATTTCAGAAAAAAGAGTTCCAAAATTGCTTTGAGGTGGACTAGGTGGTAGCATCAGTGCATAACTTCCCAAGGAGAGTACTTCGAAGATGACTATAGTGATATTCAGCAATGAGGTATGTAACACTTTTTTCTGGGATGAGTTCACCAACTTAAGTATCAGACATATTATTTTGGAATGGTGAGTAAAAGAGGAGGAGGAGGGCATGTATTTATTTTAGGGTCACATGTGTATATACATATATTTAAAATGGAGGGAAAGTGATGTATTTTAATGTTGTACTTGTGTATGTGTGTATTTAAATTTTCTTTTTCATGTTTGAAGAGGAAGTATAGTGAAAATTTGTAGTTGATTTCTTTCATCATGCAGTGCCTCTTCAGATAATACCCTCTTTTTGCTTTAGGAAAACTACTTTTCCTTTGTATATAGTTGGGCTATGGTTAACATGCTCTGCTCTCTCCTGGCCCAAAACATGAAGGGAAAAAAAAGTGACTGGCACCAAATCATCCTGCTCTTGATGTTCTGATAGACTTGAGCTCATAGTCTGAATCTTTAAAACTTTCCTGGTTCTTTGGCCCTTTTATGTTTCTTCTTCTTCTTCTTCTTCTTCTTCTTCTTCTTCTTCTTCTTCTTCTTCTTCTTC
>NW_007245869.1:579086-620697 GCF_000164805.1 Carlito syrichta | reverse complement strand
TTCTTCTTCTTTTATTCAGCTATTCTCTTAAGGCTGTGAGGATCCCATATGCATCTCATACAGTCTCTTTTTCATAGATTGACCAGGAACAATCTCTGTTGTTACAACTATATAATTCTACCTGGTATAAAAAGGAACCAAGAAAAAGTTAGAGATTTAACACATGGGGAAAAGAATAAGAGTGAATAGAATTCAAAACTCATGGTGAAGAGGTCATTCTGGAGTAGAAAGTAGGCTTTCCTTCATCTATAATTATAATAGCAGGGAGAGGACAGAACAGAGTTACAGACAATAATGTGTGGAAGCAAAAGTTATTACGATGATTTATATGCGAATGCACAAGTAGAGTACCTTGATCTCAGTAAAGAAAAATATCACATAGTCATCTACTCTAAATGAGAATGAAACAGAGGAAATGGGCTCCTAAGAAAAAGGGTATGAAATAATCACCATGAAGGGTCATCTGGAAAGAGAGAACTCATAAAACTAAAAGGGTTTTCCAGACATTGCCAAGAAAACCTCATATTGAATTTTAGGAGAGAGAGAGAGCATTGAGCATCCTAATATTTTTTTGTTCATGATAAAACCATTCAATATCAGTAAGCCTTATCTAATCCAGATTCCTTGCTCTCTGGCAGCAAGTAATAATAAAAAGTCATTTACTTTACATCAAGCAAGTTGAAAAATTAGATTTTCAACCAGAGAGAAATATTTGAGTCCAAAAGACTGATAAAATCTTGGGAATTAGTGGCATAGTACCACAGTGAACTCAAAGCATAAAATGCCCTATAGAAACATATAAAAATATGGCATACATGTCACATCTGTCAGAAAGCTGCACAAAACATTACTTATTACCTAATGGCTGCCTCTGTCATTGAAATATTAAAAAGACTTTTAAAAACTTTGAATTATTTATATGCAGTGCTATGACTTCAGAAAAAAAATACCTTCTAGTTACTACAGCTGGTTTTATCTCAACTCTCTACACTATAACTAACAGAATTTTGGGGATGATGAAATATTCTATGACAAAGATAATTTAATACATATTATCTTAATGGACATGGTAGCCATATGTGCCTATTGAGTACTTGAAATATGCTAATGTATATTTGTGAACAAAATGCTAGCGCAAAGTGAACTAACTTATCCATTTTGTTAAAGTTAATTTTAAGTTAAATTTAAATCATCACGTGGCTAGAGGCTTCTGTGGCACAGTTCTAGACAATATATCATATATTCACCTATTGGTATTCTAAAATTATGCATCCAATATCCAAGAATAACCAAGATGAAAGGTACAGATCATAATCTAAGAACCAATAAAAAAGCTAGAATTCAATTATAGCTTTAACTTTTTCGTAAAGCATGTTCTAATTTTTGTCGCATATATTAATGTTATCATATATTTCCAGCCTTACTTAAAAAGACAAAAAAAATCGACATTTCAAATAAAAGAAGAAAACGAATTCAAAATCGTTATCATAAAAGATGATTCAACACATTATTTTGGAAAAATATGTGCAGTAAGGTAAAATATCAATGTTTAAGAAACAATACCACTGTAAAATGTCAGAGAACTGGGGACAGGGGAAGTAGGAAAGATAAATTATCCAGATATCTATCTTGGTTCATATAACTAGCAATACAACTGCAACCTTCAAGATCTTCTTTCTTTCAGAAACATCCAATTAAATGAGAAAGACAGCATAAGAATTTCATTTTAAGGTAAAAATCCCACAGGGAAGTTTCATGTTTTGCTGAAATGGTTAACGTTTTCTTCTGTTAAAAAGTACATAATTAAAATGCAAGTATATTTGATGTTCATTGACAAAGTCACAATAGAAACTATCTTGCTTTCTGTGCTTGTTACAAGGTTTAATATCATTATACCACTTTCGACTTGGATTTTCATTTACTTGTTCAAAGCAAAAATTATCTTTGTAAAAGAGAAAACACATCTTAAAGTATCATCTGTGTTAAATTAAATAACTGTTTATACTTCCTTTAAAAAAATAAAGATAGCATAAGTAATTTTAAGGTAGAATAGTAAAGAATATATGTGAAAATGCAGAGAAACAATTTGAACAACATCAATTTGAGATGTTATAATAAACTTCTAGGTGGTAAACAGAAAGCTATATTCCTGGTCATGTAGATATTAAATGAATTAGCATGCTAAATTTATAAAACATGGTAATATGAAAATTAATATCTGTTAAAACCTCTGTGTAAAAGGATTATGTAAGAAGTGGTTGTCCATTAACTTACATTTTCTCAAAGTTATGCACAAAGCAAACAATGAAAGATGTAATTTCTTATGAGAAACTTCACAATGCAGAATGTTAATATACAAGAGACATTTTCTACATGTACATTTTTCATGCAAGTGGGAAAGAACACAAGATTATTCTGAAAAGATATTTTAAATTTTATTTAATTTAGTGCAGTTAAATTTTATCTAATGTATAGTGGTTTATCAGTCAGTTTAGCAATGTAAACAACATTTAAAGTGAAACTTGAGTGTATATTAGAATTATCTATGTATCTAACATAATAGATTATTTAGACTGTGTCCTAATTTTTAGACATAATTAACAAAAATCATTTGCTACTGTGTACAGATTTTGCTTCTGAGTCATTTTCTGGTCACGATGTATATTATTCCAGGAAAAAAAAATAATTATGTGAGAAATGACGTATTTCTACTGAGTATGTATGACTAACACAGAGTGTAGAATTTAAGAAAACTTTTGGGTCACAGATATCCGGTGATATATGTCACTTGTCAGATCTTTTCATATTTTAATTGCTGAGACAGGTTTCTGGTGAAGACATGCAGACAATTCACCACTGATTCAATGTTGAGTGTGAGTGTTGTCTACACACAATTCTAACTACATCTTCATGCTCCCAGAATAGAGATAGCTAAAAAGAAGTATTTGAACTGTTATAATTGAGAAAAGTTCTCCAACCATTCCATTTTCTGAGTTACATGAAGCCATTTATTGAAAGATGTATCACCATATTAAACACAGCAAATAAATACATTTAAATCAAGGAATGACATATAATTAATACTTTCTAGAATTTATTTATAATTAATTTGATTAGTCATGTTTACTTCACTAATGAAAAAATTAAGGCTCTCTAAACTGCTGAGAATCTGTGTTAGCAATAGAGAATGAAAAAAAGACATGACTCTATTATAAATATGCATAATAAATACAAACAATACATGTCATATATAAGTGTATAATGTGCTATACTTAATCATCCTTTAAATTAAATGACCGCAGGTGTCTACCTCAAACATAGTATCTATTTCTCAAAAGAACTATGTTTTTCATAATAGTTTTGTCACTTATACATTTAGTTCTTCATAAAATTTGATTTGGTTGTTCCACAAAGCTATAAAAAGTACATTTATTCACTCATAACTTAAAACAGAGGCTTAAAACAGAGATAGTGAGCCGGGCTTGGTGGCTCAGCCTGTAATCCCGCGCCTTTGGGAGGCTGAGGTGAGTGGATTGCCTGAACCCGCGGGTTCGAGACCCGCCTGGGCAGTGAGACTCATCTCCACAATAAATCAAAAAATCAGCCGAGCGTGGTAGCGCATGCCTGTAATTCTGGCTACTTGAAAGGCTGAGGCAGAAGGATCGCCGGAGCCCAGCAGGTCGAGGCTGCGGTGGCCGGGAGCAGTCACTGCACTCCAGTCTGGGCGACAGAGCGATACCCCAACTCAAAAAAAAAAACCAAAAAACAAACAAAAAAACAGAGATAGTGGAATTTAATAAATAATTAGTGTGACAATGAACATGTAACCAGAACCCTAAGTTATGTATTTTTAAGGGCTTTTTAAAATATCAAGTAAGCTTTTGTTTATTTGATGTATTCCTTTTCATAAAAGTTTACTTACTAACTTATCTGTTATTTCATAAATAATAAATATAATGTACTAAAGTACTTATTGTAGTTTTTCTTTTTTAAATTTATTTTAAATACATGGGGTACAATTCAGGGTTAGGTATACAAATGTTCATTCTGCCGATACCCTTGCTGATGAGGCATGACCCACCCCCCGGCCCCCTGGCGGTTTTCCACTACTGCCAATCCCACGCCCACCCCTGGCAGTTTCCCACTACTGTCAATCTCTTTCTTACAGTATTATGATAGTTGTACAAGGTCTACTTATGAGTGAGAACATGATACTCAGTTCTTTATTTCTGTGATAGATTACTCAGTATTACAGCCTCTAAGTCCATTCAAGTTACAGCAAAGTCATAATTCTCCTTCTTTATGACTGCATAATATTCCATCATGTTATATGTACCACTTTTTAAAATCCAGTCCTCTTTCAAGTGGGCAGCACGGTTGGTTCCATGTTTTTGTTATTGTGAATAAAGCTGCAATAAACATGCATGGGCAGGCATCTTTTTCATAGAGTGATTTATTTGAGTTCCTCAGGGTATATTCCCAGTAGGGGTTTGTAGGGTCATATGGGAGGTCAATTTTTAGATCTTTTAGGAATTGCCACACTGTTTTCCACAGAGGCTATACTAGTTTTCACTCCCATCAACAGTGCAAAAGTGTTCCCTTTTTGCCACATCCTCTCCAGCATCTGTTTGTTTGTTTTGGTTTTTTTTTTTTTGAGTTATTGTTGATGACCATCCTGAGTGGAGTTAGAGGGCTAGTGAGTCTGAGCATTTTTTCATATGTCTGTTGGCTACTCAAATGTCTTCTTTTGAGAAGTGTCTTTTCATATCTTTTGCCCACTTTTTAATGGGGCTGTTTTTGTTTTTGACACGTTTGAATTCCTTGTAGATGCTAGATGCTAGGCTTTTGTCAGATATACGGTTGGCGAATAATTTTTCCCAGTCTGTGGGCTGTGTTGTTTGCTCTCTCGATGGTTTATTTGGCTCTGCAGAAGCTTGTCAGTGTGATGAGGTCCCACTTGTCTATCTTATCTCTTACGGCATGGGCACTTGAGGTTTTGATAAAGAATTGGTTGCCAGTTCCAATTTCCATAACGGTGTCACCTGCATTTTTCTAAGGTTCTTATAGTTTGAGGTTTTACATTTAGGTCTGTGATCCATTTAGAGTTGATCTTTGTGTATGGGGATAGGTAGGGTTCTTGTTTTAATCTTCTGCATTTGGTCAGCTAGTTTTCCCAGCACCATTTACTTAATAGGTTCTCCTCTCCCCAGTGGTTGATGACGGAGGTTTTGTTGAAGATGAGTTGGTTGAGAAACTAATGTTTCCCTTCTGGAAACTCTAGCCTATTCCACTGTCTATATACCTGTTCTTGTACCAACACCAGAATGTTTTGATTATTGTAGATTTATAATAAAGCTTTAAAGTCTGGGAGTATGATGCCTCCCGCTTTTTTTTTTTTTTTTTTTTTCCAGGTCTGAGAAGAACGCTGGTGGTAATTTAATAGATATTGCATTAAATCTGTAGATTGTCTTGGGTAGGATGGACATCTTAATAATGTAGATTCTTCCAATCCATGAGCATGGACTATTTTTCCATTTGTTTGTGTCATCTTTGATTTCTTTGAGTGGTGTTTTGTAGTTTTCATTGTAAACGTCTTTGACTTTTCTGGTTAAGAAGATGCCAACGTATTTCATTTATTTTGCAGTTATTGTGAATGGAATTGTGCTTTTATTTGGATTTCTGTTTGTTTATGGCTGGTGTATAGAAATGTGACTGACTTTTGCACATTTGTTTTATACCCTGAGACTTTGCCAAATCCTTTATTAGTGCAAGTACTTTTTCTTCCATCTACAGGTTTGAAACTTAAGAACAGTAAGCACAAATGCTGTGATCATGACTTAAGGGCCAGCTCTAAATCATGAAATCCAGAAAAGGCAAAAACCTTATATAAAACTTGGTTTTTGGGTCTGCTGTCTGCTGCATTTGCAAATAATCTTTACCCGTCATGAACCTTGGAAAGTACATGGTCTTACAGGCAAAATATTCAGTAATTACTAGTTTTAATATAGTGAGGAAAACACTAATCCTTCTAGATTTGAAAGTATAAATAAAAACTGCTTTTAAGAAAAAAATTTTAAAAGCATTTTTTTCAATCTAGAGCTGTAAAAAATACTGAGATACTCATCATATTCTATATAGTTTATAATAGAGTATGTGTGATGACAAAAATCATGTGAGAATTATAATGAATATGTTTCTATCAAATTATTATCCTCATCAATGATTAAAATTAAAACAATGAAGCTATCAAGGTCAACTGAAATGCCAAGTATCCTGACCTACAAAAAAGTATGGTAACGGAGATAAAAATTCAAATGGCAAATGAAATTTTTTGATTTTTGCTTAGATAGCTGATTATTTTATTTGGTTTTGATCTTGAATGCCTCAATTGCTGAGTTGAGAAATTCTGAGACTACCTTAGGGCTCAGTATTTTCCCCAGGGTAATTTCTGCCAACTTCACTGAATGAAGAATTCGAGGCATGTGCACCCGATATTTATCATGGGCTGCCTCTGTCTTTTCATTAGGAGTATTTCTGAGCGTCGATTGTCAGGTGGTCAAGTCAGTAACAGAGAGTGTCCACTTAGCTGTCCCATTGATTGACATCATAAGTAAAGACTGTTCTATGTTAAGATGGCAAATTCATGGTGTAGTTTGGCTACAGCTCTGTTACGGGGCAGGGACAGAGGTTCAGAGCAACATTGGTGGATGTGATTATTTTAATTTTTACCTGGCATATGGTGCTTTTATGGAAGAAAAGAAATCTCTCCTGCTGATTCAGTTATTTTTCACATTTATAAGGTGCAAGTGTAGGCTCGTATGGTAGAGCCATATGAAGCAGTCAATTGAAAATAACGTATAAAACATGATTTATTTAGATTAGTTCCACATTTCCCCTTTTATATAAAATGCATTCTCTATACTATGCCAGAGTTGTCACATTTTTATCATTTAAATTTTGCAAAGATTATGGCTATCCTTTCTTCTTTGCTTTTTAGTTTAAAATGAAATTTATTACTCTTCGCTGAAAAAGCCCTTTTATAATGGGAATGCCATATGTGCCAGGAAAGATACTTTATGTTTTTGCTTGTGCTGACTGTCATCCCTGTGCACACACCGATTTACCTCTGCTGCATCTCTCCCTGGGATCCCAGAATGTGACCATGAGAGGAAGTTCAAGGGCTGACATCTTTCAGAGAAAATTCATTGATGTCTCTGCCTTTCACAACTCAGGGATGTTCTTAATATCTTCATTTTAAAAATAAGTGAAATCCATAAAGAGTGCAAAACCCATGAAACGCTTTTTCAGACTACCCTCACACCCAATCTTTCTTCATTTTTTAGAGATAATCACTTTTTGTTGTTGTTGTTGTTGTTGGAGTCTCACTCTTGTCATGCAGCCTGGAGTGCAGTGGCACGCTCACAGCCACCGCAGCCTCGACCTGCTGGGCTTAGGCCATCTTTCTGCCTCAGCCTTCCAAATAACTGGAACTACAGACGCGTACTGCCAAACCTGGCTAGTTTTTGTGATTTATTGTAGAGATGACGTCTCACCAAGTTGCCCGAACTGGTCTCGAACCCCCAGGCTCAGGCAATCCTCTCCCCTAACCCTAACCCAAAGTGCTGGGATTACAGGCTGAGCCATTGCGCCTGGCCGGTAATTACTTTTAACAATTAGGTATGTATCCTTTCAAACAAGATATTTTCAAAAACTATACATCGTACATATTGTTCAGTAACTTATTTTTTCATTTAATTACATATCTTGGAGATATTTCAATGTTGTTCATTTAGCTTGAACTTTATCTTTCTCATAGCTATATATTGTTCTGTAATGTTGAAAGAATATATGCATTGTATATATTAGCATACAACATATATAATCATTTTAATTTTAAGAGCACTTAGGTCTCTAATTTGTTGACATTAAAATGCTATAATACATTCCTTTTCAGACATCATTTTACTTATATTTTAATTGATGAGTAAAAATTGCGTATATGAGGAAAGGCCCCAAAAGCCCAGATTTTATTTATTAATTAAAAATTGTGTATTGCATTTCGCATGTTTTTTCTTCAGTTACCTCCCTCTTCCTTTGATGCAATATACCTATCAAGACACTTTTTCCACTGCTCAAAATAGTTTTCGAATTTGTCAATTTTGACACCTTTTAGTGCTTGTCATGTTTTGTTTCACCAATTCCACATTGGCAAAATGTTTCCACTTGAGGACTTTTTTCATCTGGGAAAACAAAAGAAAGTCATTCAGGGTGAGATCAGGTAAATAAGAAAGATAGGATATGGGGGTCATGCACTTTTGGTCAAAAACAATCGAACACAGTGTGATGTGGACAGGTGTACTTGCAAATCACCTATCATGAAATGGGCAAACGCACTGAAAAGAATCTAAAAAAAAAGTTCACTGAAGCCGAATGCAGCCTCTCACAAAAACACTAGCTGGTACACTGATGCTGAAGGGTTCCTAGAACTTACTTCGTGGGGAAGCCTGTATTACAGGGGGCCTGCCCTTCAAAAGATATTTCCAGGGATTTTTGCCCACCCCCCATATTTGTGGTGTACAACATGATGTTCTGGTACATGCACGCATTGTGAAATGACGGAATCAAGCTATTTAACATATGTATTACCTCATGTACTTATTTTTTGGTAGTAAGAACACACAATCTATGCAGTTAACAGTTTTCAAATATACAATTTATTAACTGTAGTTAGAATAAAATACAATATTGGCCTTATTTGTTCTAACTGAAATTTTGTGTCTGTTGACCAACATCTTTCTAATTCCTTATGCTCCACCCTCTGATAACCACCATTTTACTCTGTTTCTATGACCACAACATTTTTACACTCTGTATATGTGAGATCATACAGTATTTATTTTTCTTTGCCTGGCTTATTTCACTGAATATAATGTTTTTCAGATTCATCCATATTGTCTCAAATAACGGATTTCCTTCTTTTTAAGGAGTGAGTAGCATTCCACTGTGTAAATATATCACATTTTCTTTATCCTTTTATCTTATATATGTTTATTTTTGAACTTTATATTTAACTCATTTAACTTTAACTTACTTGGATTTTTTTTTTTCTTTTACTGGGTACAAATAAGATCCAGCTATTCCAACAGTGCTTAATAAACAGTGTTTTTTTTTCCCAGTGGTTTGCAGTGGTAAGCTTTTCTATACAAAAATTACCCCGCAAATGTTTCTAGACCTCTAATTCTTTTAACTGATCTATTCCTTCATTTAAGCCACTCTTTTAATTTTTGTATGTGTATAATGTGATGTAACATCTGTTAAGAAAATATTATTTGATGATACCGAGATGGTGACAGAGTCGGTCAGAATGTGTGAGTCTCTGTATAAATAAGTGGGTTAAGGGGTGGATATACATGCAGGTGTTTCAGCAAGTGGCTGTGCAAGTGTCTGACGGAGTGGGGACACGGAAACAAGCGGCCTTAGATTCCCTGCTGAGGCAGCTGCCCCTTGCAGCAACTTGGATTCTAGCACAATCCATGGTCCAAGGGTAGGCACCATCTCTGTGATCCTACCCAGAGGAAAGCAGTGATAAACACCCATTGCTGGTGCTGCCGACCACCACAGCCTCTGGCGCCAGAATGGACATTGGCAGCAGGGACCGCCAAGAAAATACACTGGAGGAACTAGTCATCAAGTCCCAGCGGAGGACAAGATGCGGAGATGTCCCTACCACCTTGGTCCTGGAACCCAGACAGACAGTCTCTGGCCTGCCCATGTGAACAGCAGAGCTACTCCCTGAGACTGAGAGGTGAATTCAGCACTTCTCTGAGGTTGATCGCTGTCAACCCGGAGTGAATATCCCGGGTACAGTATTTGAGGCTCTGATGAGGAGATCTAGGTGCCCCATCCCCTTAACTGAAACACTTCTGGGTCTATTGCTGCAACAGGAGACACAGAACCCAGTCCCCGACAGATGAGTAGGGTGAGTTTTAAAGTGACCCAGTTCCCTTACCCCAGTGATTCACAAGACATTTGACCCAGACGGGGAGCATCCTGATCAGCACACATGGAGAGGAGTGAACACAGGTGGGTCTGTTGGGGGTGGTTCATAGCCTCCCCTTGACCACATGGGGAGCAGAGAGACAGATCTAGAGGTCAGAAACCCCTCCCCTCTGGCCGAGCCAAGAGTAGCAGTGCTTGCGTTGTGCCTACAAGGATTGGGTCATCCCTACAGGGAACCCAAAGTTTCAGAAACTGCCACCAGAGGGCGCCTAAGCATTATAAATTTATTTTTTATTTTTATTTTATTTTTTATTTTTCTTCTCTCTCTCTCTCTATTTTGCTGGAGGTGTGTGTATTTCATTTTGTTTTACTCCTTTATCTTTTTTCATATAAGGTTATATATGAGTGTAAAAATCTCGTATTGTTAAAGTGTTTTTTCCTCTTTTCTATTGGTTTGTTTGTCTGTTGGTTGGTTTCTTTGTTTTTCCTTGTCGTCTGCATTCTCTTCATTGTCCTTTCTTCTCCCTTTTCTCTTTTCCAGTTCCTTTTCTTTTCCGTATTTTATATTGTACCCGGAGGCGATACATATGTTTTCATTGCATTAGCATACCTTCAGGTGGTGAGAAGTGGGTCCCACACCCCAATCAGCGAACATGGTAATCTGTAGGCAGTTTTTGAATCTTAGCTCCCCCAATACACATTATCAAATCTCAGAGCTGTAAAAGGATAACCGCTCCCCACTCCCAACCCAGCTTCAAAATTGAACAAATCTAGAGACTTTACCAAAGGAAGAATAGGAGATTGGGCAAAAAGAACTGAAAAAAGTGAAAATTACTAGTTCTCTCACTGAGCAATAAAAGAAAAGATATATCTATTAGAAATGAAGAGAAATCAACAAAAAAACCACAGGCACCCCTCAAAGTCTAAAAATGATAGTACATCCAGAGTTTGGAACTCAAGCAATGCAGAATGCCTGATCAACTGGTCTCAGACCACATATGCAGAGATCAAGGAATGGTTAGAAAAGATAAATAAAACTAAAGAAAGTCAAAATGAAAACACGAAAGATTTAATTACAGAGATGCAGGCTATAAAGAATACAGTCAATGAAATAAATAATAAACTGACAAGCATGAAAATCAGAATTAACCAGGCAGAAGAATCTCAGAGCTTGAAGAGCAAAACATGGAACTAATCCAATTGTTCAAAAACATAGAAAGGAAACTTTAAAAAATAGAACAAAGCCTTCAAGAGATATGTGATTATATTATGAGACCAAATTTACACCTGATTGATATCCCTGAAGCAGAAAAGGAGAATAAGAACACCCTAACAAAAAGTTCAGAAGTCATCCAAGAAAACTTCCCACATCTCATCAGAGACATGACCATCCAAACACAAGAGACTCAGAGAACCCTTGAAAAGCATCATCTTAGACACATGCTAATTTGCTTACACAAAGTAGGTATAAAAGAAAAAATCCTAGAGGCAGCAAGAGAGAAGGATCAAGTTAGCTACTGGAGAAGACCAGTTAGAATAGCAGGAGCGTCATCTACAGAAACACTGCACATTAGAAGAGATTGGAGTCCAATCATCAAAGTTCTCAAAGATAAACAATTCCAACCAAGAATTTCCTACCCAGCTAAGTTAAGCTTCATCAGTGATAGAGAATTAAAATCCTTTTGAGACATACAAGCCCAAAGAGTTTATTCTGCCTCCAGATCAACTCTATAAGAGATGCTTAAGAAAGTATTAAACATAGAAATAAGCAAAAAAAGATGACCATGCTCTTTCTAATAATGGAGAAATATACAGAATCAGTACAGCATGCATTGTGACTGCAAAATTGAAAATACACACATATATCAACCTAAAAATCAAAAGAAAGCCAAATAAACAAAGATACAACAATAACAAAAAAAAACATAAAAGCCTCATGACAAGGATAAATTCTCACATCTCAATAATCAGCCTGGACATGAATGAAATAAATGCACCACTGAAAAGACGTAAAATGGCAACTAGATTTAAAAAAAATGGTTCAACTATATACTGCCTCCAGGAAACACATCTCACCAAAAAAGACACTCACAGATTTAAAGTTAGAGGATGGAAAACAAACTTTCAGGCCAAAGGAACACAAAAGAAAGCAGGAGTTGTGATCTGAATATCAGCCAAAACAACCTTTAAGCTATCAAAAATTTACAATATATGGAAGGATGTTACATAATGTTAAAAGGTTAAATCCATCAACAAGAAATATCCATCCCAAACATGTATGCACCAAACACTGGCTTTAATAAAGCAGCTACTAAGTAAACTAAAAAAAAAAAAATTCACTTTAACACCATCATTGCTGGGGACTTATATGCCCCACTAACAACCCTAGATAGATCATTGTAGCACAAAATAATAATAATAATAATCAGCAAGAAGATCAGGAACCTCAACTTGATGCTTGACCAAATGGACTTAAGATACCTACAAACACTCTAATCAACAACCAAAACAGACATTCTATTCATCACCACATGGAATATATTCCAAGATCAACAATATCCTCAGTCATAAATCAAGTATAAACAAATTTTATAAGATCAAAATACTGCTTTGCACCTTCTCAGACCATAGTGGAATAAAAACAAATAGCAACACCAGCAAAATTCCCCCCAAATTCACAAAGTCATGGAAATTAAACAGCATGATACTGAACAACTCCTGGGTAAACACAAAAATAAAAAAATAAATTTAAGAATTCCTGGAAACAAATGAAAATAAAGACACATCTTACCAAAGCCTCCAGAATGCCATGAAAGAAGTACTAAGAGGGGAATTTATATCTCTATGAACACATATCAAGAAAATGGAAAGATCATAAACTAACAGCCTAACAAATCACCTGAAGGAGGTAGAAAAACAAAACCTCGAAAACCCTATCTTTAGCAGAAGAATCCAGATAAAGTAAAAGCTGAAATGCGGGACACAAAATACAAAAGTATCATAGAACAAAACAAAACAAAACAAAAAGTTTATTATTTGAAAGGATAAACAAGATCGGTGGACCTCTAGACAAATTGACCAAGCAAAAGAGACAAAAAGTTCAAATAAACACAATCAGAAAGGCAAACAATCAAGTCACAACTGACCCCAACAATACAAAAGATTATCAGAGGCTAATATGCACACCAGTGTAGAAACTAACTCGAAAACCTAAATGAAATGGAGGAATTTTTGAAATCATACAACCTCCCAAGGTTGAAACAAGAAAATTTTAAGAAACTAAATAAACAAATAACAACCTAGGAAATTGACTGCATCATAAGAAAACTACCTACAAAAAAAGTCCCGGGCCAGATGACTTTCCAGTGGAATTCTACAAAATATACAAGGAGGAACTGAACCTAATCCTGTTGAAAGTATTCCAGGCAACCAAGAAAGGTGAATCTGTTCCCAAATCATTTTATGAAGCTAACATCACATTGATACCCAAACTGGGTAAAGATCCAACAAAGAAAGATGACTACAGGCCAATATCCCTGATGAACAAAAATTCTCAACAAGATTTTAGCAAATTGGATCCAGCAACACATCTCAAAAACCAACCAGCATGACCAAGTAGGTTTTATTCCCAGGAAGCAGAACTGGTTCAACATGCAGAAAACCATACCACCTAACTCCAGTCAGGATGGCCATCATCAATAACTCAAAAAACAACAGATGCTGGAGAAGATGTGGGGAAAAGGGCATGCTGGGAGTATGAACTAGCACACCCCTGTGGAAAACAATGCAGCGATTCCTAAAAGATCTAAAAATCAACCTTCCATATTATTCAGCAATCCCCCTTCTAGGAATATACCTGGAGGAACTCAAATCATTCTATAAAAAAGATACTTGCACACATATTTACCCCAGCATTATTCACAATCGTAAAAATATGGAGCCAATCATGCTACCCATCAAGAGTGGATTGGATAAAAAAATGGTACATGTACATGATAAAATATTACGCAGCCATAAAGAAGGACATACATATGGATTTTGCAGCAACTTGGATGAATGTAGAGTCTATAATTCTCAGTGACCTATCACAGAAACAAAAAACTGAGAACCATGTGTTCTCACTCATAAGCGGATCCTGAACATTTAACATAATACTATAAGAAAGGGATTGGTAGTATCAGGACAGCTGGGGGGGGGGCATAACATCAATAAGGGTACCTGATCTCAAGGCAGGTGAAGTGGGGACCAAAGGGAGGCCCAAACATTTCCTGTAGGATGACCAAACTACCTAATCCTGAATTGCACTCCATATCTTCAAAAATATATATATTA
Organism: Carlito syrichta; assembly: GCF_000164805.1. Taxonomy (NCBI): domain Eukaryota; kingdom Metazoa; phylum Chordata; class Mammalia; order Primates; family Tarsiidae; genus Carlito; species Carlito syrichta. The sequence goes on along the minus strand of NW_007245869.1, from coordinate 606,366 downwards.
TTTGCACAATTTTTTACAAAGTATCTTTTGGTTATTTTGTCATATTTTTCTACTTCAGATAAACTTTATGTCCCTTTTTAAATTTTATTTTTTATTAGTTGGGGTCTCACTCTGTCTGGCAGGCTGGAACACAGTGACATGATCACGGTTCACCGAAACCTCTATCTCCCGGACTCAGGCAATGCTCTTGCCTCAGCCTCCCAAGTAACTGGGACTACAGGCACAGCCATCATACCTGGCTAATTTAGCATCAGGTATACACTAGAATTAGCATACCAAATTCCTTCTGAAAATGTAATGGATTTCTCACTGGATGTTTTTGAATTTATGTTTTAATTTGTGGCTAATATCTTTATAATTTGTGAATCTTTTTCCCTCTGGAAAAATTGTCTTTTTTTTTACACAGAGATTTTTGTATTCACTGTGTTATTTATTCTGTCCTTTATGTTATGTTCATTTATTATCTATAGTTTCTGAACATTGTTGCATTTCTTTCTAAGTATTTTACAGTTTTGATGCTGTTTTGAAGTATGTTTTGTTTCCAAAGTATCTAAAGAATCCTAAAGAAGAGACAGTTAATTTTGCAAGTCATTGCTCACAATTTATGTTTTTGCCCTACTGTGTACATAGTTGTTTTTTTTTTTTTTTGAGAAAACCAGTTGTATACACACACAGTTGAGTTACTTTTTAAAATTTTTAAATTTATTATAGAGATGTGGGGTACAAGGAAGGGTTAACTCCACAAGTAAGCAGCATGCGGGTGAAGTGTGGGCCTCTAAATGGCCCTCCCTTCCCTGGTTTAGCACCAGGTACACTTCATGTTGTCATGTGACACCCCCCCTCACTTCTTCCCCTGGCAGTGCCTAGTGACTGCTGCTTCCTTGTTGGTTTCTTAAGCTTCAGCTATTTGAGAGTTAATTTAAGCCTTGTCTCATGTAAATGAAACAAAATTTCAGGAAAAAAGGTTTTATAATTTTTGTTCCTAAGAAAAGGCAATCTCTCATTTTTTTTTCCAATTTCAGTATTTTTGGTGACAAGTACAGAAAATATATTCAAGTATTTTTAATTTTTCTTTTCGGATTTAGTTTGTGTGCAATGTGAAATATGAAACTAGGTTTGCATGCTTGAATTAACAGAACATTTAGTTCATTTTTATCCTTAGACACTTCTATGTTTAGCTCCCAAGTTTCTGCCTGTCAAGTTATGAAATATAAATTTGCAGAGCTATATTGGACATCATCCGTTATATCACTGATTCAGTTCTACACCTTTTGTGACGATTTATTCATTTTATAAAGCAAGAATGCAAACATTTTAAAAAGTCATATAGATGAACTGTATCTTGGGTACAGTATTTTGTTCCATTTTGGTACATGGTTCTAGGACATTCTCCTTTCTATTCCATAACCCTAGATTTTAAGCAACTTGGCAATAATGGGCCTTAATTCCAATTTTCATTTATGCTGGTAGTGCTTACTAACACTTTCCTCATCTTGCTTGCTTTTATTGTCTCTGCTGCTAAAGAGGAAGTTTTTAAAAAATGAAACGGAAAATAAAATCAAACAGCTCATATTGAAAAATTACCTAACTTGCAAAAAAAAGATTGTTATTTCCATTCAATATCTCACAATAAGAAGTTATAGGCATTGAAAGAGTCACAGATAAATGAGAACTTTCATTATTAACAGTTGTTCTGAGGAATGTATAGAATAAAGTTTTCTTTGTAGTTTGATATTTGGTAATGTAGTAGCTATGATTTTGTGTCATCTCCCTTTTTTCTATTTGGTTTGAATCTCTAAGACTTGTGACTTGTTTGGAAGATTGCTTTCAGGTATTCGGAGATGCTTTGCCAACACTTGTGAAGAATTAGAAGGGTATGGGGATTTCAACGTACCAGGCGGACCCGCCAAAAACTGGGATTATCTTTTGGAGTGTGGTCCCCTTGTAGTACAGGTTTCCCCTCTATGTAGGTGTTCTAGGAACCTATTGACATCAGTGTGCCAGTCAGTGTTGGGAGAGGCTGTGTTTAGCTTCAGTTAATTTTTTTTTTTTTTTTGAGGGAGGAGATTTTTCCAGTGCATTTTCCTATTTAATGGTGGATGATTTACCCATGTATCTGCCCCCACTGCGCTGAGTAGTCAGCAGTTTTTCACCATAAAGGGCACGGCCCATGCCCTACCCTCCCTATTCACCTGACCTCGCCCCAAACAACTTTCGTTTCCCTAGATGAAAAAAAAGTTCTCAGCTGGAAGCATTTTAACAAACAAAAAATGGCAGAAGTGCACTAAGAGGCATAAAAACTGATGAGTTCAAAAACTGTTTTGAGCTGTGGGAAAGCATCTCCATAGGTGTATGGAGAATACTTTGAAAGTGACTGAAGTTTAAACACACACTTTTAAGTACACATTTTAAAAATAAATTCAAAGACTTTTGTTTGAGTCCCTGCTTTGTATGCCTTTTCCAATTCTCTGGGGTGACCCGTAACCCATGAATAAAACTCCAGCGTCCTTTTCTCATGTCTGGACATCTTTGAAAACCACTTACGCTCCAGGGATTCCCTGAGTGTTCTGCTGAGGTTTCCCTTGGGGTGCTTTGTTTGAAAGTCCACCCAGAAACGACAGATTTAAATTTTTCCACAGTTCATTGTGCCTCGTACTCTCTCTCCTTAGTCAGTTTCCATACTCGCTACTGGCTTTCCTTGGGAATACTCCCTTAGCAAACAACTATGAGTCGTTGTCTCAAGGTCTTTTCTTCTGGGTTTGATGACCTAATACAAGGCAGAAATAAGCATTCTGAATGTCATTTTATATTTTCTGCATGTTTTGCATTTTTTCCCCTTAAATAAAATGGTTCTTAGTCTCTTTTTCGCCTTCATCTTACTGTGAAACCTGCCTTTTCCAGTCATAAACCCCACATGACTATCTGGTGTCTATAAGTCTCCTTGTTTTTTCATTAGTTTTGCCTTCTCACTCTTCTAGTTCACAGCTCTGGGCCCCCTGTGTTTGCTGTGAACTTCTGAAGTATTTACGAGACTCTAACTTGGTAAAATTAGGCTTGGACTTTAACCTCACTTACACTACAAAGAACTCTTTGTGAATGTATAATCTCAGGTATAGAAAGAAACAGAAAAATCATGAGAATACATAGCTGTTTATTACGGAATGCTTTTTATAGACTAGATGCTTTTAAATATATTATTTAAATACTATGATAAACATTTGAAATATTGCTAGTACTGTCAGCATTTTATAAGTAGAAATCAAGGCACAGAGGTAGTAAATACTTTTTCTATGTTTAGTAGTAAGTATAGGGCCTAGAGTTTGAGCTTATAACTCCAACTCCAATTCATTGTCTTAACCTCTATGTATGTGGCATTGCCTTACAGAAATAAGACCCTGAGAAGTGAGCTAGGCCTTTGTTTCTGATAATGTGGTCTCAGGGATAGTAGCATACAAATCAACTGAAAATTTATTAGAAATGCAGAATCTTGGATGCCTCCCTAAATCCATGAACTCAAAATTCTACCAAAATTCTCAGGCAATCATATTTACATTAGTTTGAGAAGCCCTTGGCTATGGCTTTTGATGCCATCAACCTAGATGGAAATTCAGTTGACGAGTAGTTAATTCAGTTCACAAAATTTCATTGAAATTTTACTCTGGGAAAGTTTCATATTATGTAGGAGTAATAAAATTGATACCTACTTTTAAAGTGTTTAGATCCAAGTCGAGATCCAAAAGAATCAAACATATTAAATCGGTAAGATTCTCACCCAGATAGTCAGTGTACATAACACAGTCCACCACAGAGTCAGTAAAATAGCAAATGAAGAATTGAAGGATGAATGAAGAATTTTCCCACCTAGCAAAATTGAGATCTGGTGTGTGTGTCTGTGCATATGTGAATGTATAACATGCTTTAGGACAGCTAAAAATAAGGCATCTGGCATTGGATCTTAGACTAAATCATTCATATATTAAAGAACTTTAGCATTTTAACATTTGCTTACAGTTGATGAAATGTGCTTGGCTGACGAGATATGCACCATGGTTTATTAAGCAGGGATAGAACTGGCTTCCACCTTGATATACCAGCTTAAAATGAAAGCTCAATACCTATTTTAAAAGAGAAATAGTATCAAAAATAATGAGAAATCAATAGAACATTTTCTTTTCAAGAACTGATAGAGTCCTAGTTATTTCTGTACTTACTTTTGCTAACTCGCTTGTGATTTAAGTAGAATGCTTGACAGTCTAAAACTGTCTTTACCCAGTAGGTCAAGGATTCATGCAAATATTCTCTTGTTAAGTATGAATATTTATCCTGGCACAGAAAGACCATTACTTTCCATTTTGTAGTCCAAGTCTTTGGTTGCCGGGTGTCTATAAAACTATTGGATTATCATCAGAACAATGAGAAAACCTCCACTCTACTCTCCTCAGTTGGACTCAAGGTCAAATTTTTGGTGATACGATCACCAATAACTCAAGAATAAATAAATATTGCCTTGTCCATGTCCTGAGAAGTTCCACAGAAAACTCCACACTTAAACAATAATGGCATAGGTATTTTTTAAAAGTAGCTTGTCAAGTGCCTGGTATAACTTAACGTGGCATCTAGATAAAACTCTGTTGGAAATTCTACTTAGATTTAAAATCTAGGTAGAGCTTCCATCTTTCATCTTAGCCTAAATCGAAAACTTACCCTTAGCTGTTCTCTGAGTCAGAAGAAATGACAATACTATAGCATGCAGGGGAGACAATAGAAGCAAAGAGTGATTAGACTGAGACTGCATTAAAGAAATAAGACTCAGTTTCTCTATCTAGCAGCATAACATGCCCATGGGTGCATTTAACTCTGCCAGCAGCCAATAAGTAGCAAAAAAGTCCCAACCAGTATCTGTAATCTAGACATTCAAATTTGGGTGTCTATATATTTCCTTTTGAAGAGCAAGAATTTTTTTTTTTACACAGGCAGAGAGCTGAGGGATCCTTTCTTGTTCAAGGACTGCAACAGTATTTTTCAAGTAGAATTTTTGACCTGTCAGTTTGAAGTACTTTCACTTTAACAGCTCCACCAAAATCAAGGACTAAATTGAGACTGTGGAATAGAAACTTAACCAAGAGGCTTATAAAAGGGATCAACCTCACAATTTAAAAAAGAGAAATAAAAAACAATTTAGTTAGTCTGTAATTCCAGCAATTTGGGAAGCTGAGGTGGAAAAACCTCTTGAGCCCCAAAGTTTCAGGCTCCAGTGACTTATGATAACACTACTGCACTCCAACCTGGGTGATGAAGCAAGACACTGTCTCTCAAAATGATAATTTACTGAAAATAAAAATGTATTTCTCTACTCTTAAAATAATAAGCATGTACCAGTCTTAAGATTTAGCCTCTGCTTTAATTAACAAAAGTTCAGGAATATTGAGTTTATTTGTAAGTAACAAATTTAGAAAGCACCTCCATTTTTTAAACTTAACCCAATTAAAGACTTAATCATATTCAGTGATCTATCACAGAAACAAAAACTGAATACCACACGTTCTCACTCACAAGTGGACTCTGAACATTTGCCATAATACTACATGAAAGGGATGGGCAGTAGCAGGTCACTGCCAGGGGTGGGGAGAGGTGTGCACATAGCACTCATAAGGGTACCTGATCCCAAACCAGGTGAAGTGAGGACCCATGGGAGGCCCAGATGCCACCTGTATGATGACCACTTATGTAACTAACCCTGAATTGTGCCCCACGCCTTTAAAATAAAATAAAAAACAAAGAGAAAACAACAACAATAAAAAAACCCTCCTTGGTCTTTGAGAAGGAGATTTGGTCCAGCCTGTTGGATACTTGTAAAATCATTAGAACGATTGGGGGAGAAAGCTCTAGCCTTGGGCCTCTAGGAAAGACTCCCAGAATAAATTGCAAAACTAGGGGACTTCAATCTCTCTCACAATCAGGAAGCTGGGAAATCTGGGCATGTATACCTACTGCTGGTTTTAGTACATCACCTCACGCAAGAAGTACCACATCGTTGTCTCCAGGAAGCAATTGCTTATGAGTGATATAGAGGTCAGGAAGAACCTGCAAGAGGTTGGCTTCAAATCCGTGCTCCACCTGCTGTTTCTGCATGAGTCAAATGAATGAATACCTGATTCTCTCCTCAGAGTTCACTTGATTGGCAGAACCACTATCACAGCTGGAACACATCTGGCTGTAGGAGAGACTGGGGAGTTTTATTTTATTTTTTTTGCCTTTCAAATCTCTGTCTAAGGAAGAGCACTATAAAAGAAGACTAGAAGAGAAGTCAAGTGAGTCAATCCAGAGAATAAAACATACTCTATTTAGTCTCAGAGTTACTACAAAATGAAGACTGGTTTAATGGTTTTAAAAAATGATACTTTCACATTTATTGTTTTCTTATTTTATTTACTATAGACAAAATTAAAATATCAAATTATTAAGTTAATTTTTAGATACCTGACAAACAGGTAAAATAGGAACTTTAAGTTCGAAACTGAAAGCTACAGAAATATCAGTGACAGCATCATAGAAACTAGGAATAAGAAATATTTCCATTTCTAAGTATATTGGTTCCTTAGCCATTATTGAAAAGTATATGAATAATTAATTTAAAAATCTTCTATTCATTATACTTTCCATGATGGGTTCTGGGAATTTTAGAACATCTTTTAATTTTTCATGATTTAATTATTTCTCCTAAGAAGGATTCGAGCAGGAATTTCAACTTTGTTAACGACTGGCAAGGTTCAATAATCCAGGGTAATATTTTGAGATGCAAATCTGAACCCACTAATCTGTTTTTCTCAACTAAGAAGACACAATTTTAGACTGTTTGGCTAACACTCCTTTCTATGCCACAATTTAGAAACATATAGTGTTAGCTATAAATAAAATCAAATCCATTAATAAAAGTATTCATATCCTCAGTTTCCAATTAAGTTTTAATTTTGCCTTTGATTAAAAGTTATTTGTACCATACACAAACTCTTTAAGGAAGCAAAACAATGGATTTATAACTCATTTGGCATTAATGTTTCACTATTTGAAAAAGTAAAGTGCTCGTCTAGCTATACAAGTCTATCTGTCATTTCTCAACCTCTTAGAGAAACTGCCCCATGCTTTCTATAATTTTCCATTCACTATAAGCTTAGTATAGTGCTAATGGAAAGTATATTAGTCCCAAAAGATTGTAATTTAAACATTATCAACACACATAATCAGGTAGTCACACACTTAGAAAGATTCTAAGAGCCTTTCCTTTTAAAAATTAGTCTCTAGGCATGGGAGTTTGCTATGGAAATGCACATGACTGGTAAGATACAGAATTAGAAGAGATGACCAGATTCATGCATTATGAAGTTTCAATATTCAGGCTCAGAGAATCAGACCTAGTTACATGGGAAAAGAATATATATATATGAAGATAAAGGTCAACACAAAACCACTGGTGATCAAAAGGAAGTTAGCATAATTTATACAGACAGCTTTTGGCATATCTGGCTCTTTCCTGACATTTAGACCTCAGCATAGCCTTCACCCTAATTGGCTTTTCCAGAAATTAGCTACCCATACCTCTTGACCAGTTACTTTCTGAACATCATTCTGTTTTATTTTTCATTCTTCTTACCACTGTCAGAATTTTATCTGTTTATTGTTTTAGTTGAATGACACTTAACTCCTTCCACTGGAATATTATCTACACAAAAAGAGATACTATGTCTCCAGTGTATCTCATTTTTCTACCAGGAGACTAGAACAAGGCTTGGCATAAAGTGGGCATTCAATAAATATTTCTGAAATGAATGAATAAATAAATCTTTAGCCCAATGCTCTTTTTCAGAATCTATACATGTACCCTCATATATGAATTATAATTTCTGAGTAGTTTCTGAGATTATCCTATTAGGTTTCAACGGAAAATTTCATAAGTGTGTTCCCCATACCAACTTCTATCCCTTGACTATATTGAATCTACTAAAACCAGTCTATAAAATCTCAAAACTAATAACTTGACACTTCTAGTTAGAGCCAATGTTGCAAGTAAAATGTGACTCATGATTAGATACTCTGCAAGGGTTCATGCCACAGCTGTTATTTATTGAATATTGTTAATGAATCAAGTCTTCATATCAAATCACCTTAGGTCCATTTTACAGAACATGTATTTATATAGAAAATAATAGCAACATTATAGACCTTGGCATAAGCCCTTGGAACATTCTCTCCCTGGGTTATACTTTTCTCATAACAGTGATTATTTTTCCTGCCAATATTTCTGGCCAAGGCAATGAACATTCCATTTACCCAGTGTTGAGTCTCCATTGTTGAGTTTGGGTTCCATGTCCATGGTTTTGTTACTCATTCATCTCCAGGGTTTGTCCTTATTATTATCATTCTTTTATTAAGAGTCTAATAGAATATTTGCACTTTTCAGGTTATGAGGTGTTTTCACTGGACGAAATTTTTTAAAATTGAAGTTTTTGTTAGTAAGAGTGGGGTTTTATTGAATTCTTTGATGATGATAACTTTGTAGTGCTGAGGATTATCAAGTTGAGCATTGACTCTCATTTAAAGTATCTTAGATACATAAGGAAACGTTTTAGAGCTTCCATGAAAATAATTTTTATCATGCCTCAGAAAAGAGCAACTGATAGGTTGTATAGCTAAATTCTTAGAAAAACCGAAAGTATGAGAAAAATCTGATCAGTCAAAAAGCTATAAATTGGTATTCAGAACCATCAACTTTTTTATGTTACTCAATTATTTCAAAGATCTAACTTTTTTATGTTACTCAATTATTTCAAAGATCTGGATTCAATTGGGAAGAGAAAATTCATTTTCAGCATTTATTTATTCAAAATCATTCACATTATTAAAACTTTTATATAATTCATAAACGTTCCAAAATCCACTTATAAAACAGTTCATTATTCTCTTTCTATTATGAAACTATGAGAATCATCAAATGTCTATCTGGGTATGGTATGTAAAAATTACGTATTGCCTGTGCAGGTTCAGACCAAAAAATAAGAGAGACATCTACCAGGACTTGAGAGTTAAGATATATAGGAATTTTTTTAGAGCTAAAATTCTGTATTTGATTCAATCTGACTTTAAAATTTATTAATGACAACCAGATTGGCCAAGTTACATAACTCTGAATTCCTAATGCAAAAATTGCAGTACCTACTTCATAAGATTAAATGAAGGAAAGTGAAGAATAATTTGCATGGTAAGTGAAACAGGGCAAACCATTTCTAGAAAAACAGAAAGTAGGAGAAACATTGGATCAATCAAAAAGCTGAAATTTGACATTCAAAACCATTGACATTTTTTATGTTACCCAATTATTTCAAAGATCGAGATTCAATCATGAAGAAGATTCCTTCTCAGCATCTATTCATTCCAAGTCATTCATATTATTAAAACATTTTTATGCCATTGATTATATAATTACATGTGTACAGGGAAAGTTGCTCCTAAACAATCTTCCCTTATGAAGAAAACTTACCCTTAGCTATTCTCTGACTCAGAAGAACTAGTTAGGTTATGAAAAATGCAACAATTGCAATAATCAAAATCTTTATTTTGTGCTGTAAGAACTTTGGTTAGGGGGTTATATATTTGAACGTTGGGCAAACATTAACTGTTTAAGTTTTATCTGTTAGTACAGACTATTGGCCTGTGAACCACCTCTCCCTATAGACTGGTTTTATTTGTGTTATGCCTATTCTGAGTCACTCATTTGTATTATCTACTGGTTCCCTGTGGATATTTGAGTTTTCACTCTCTGGTACATGATGCTAATTAGAAGAAGGATGTGCATGCACAGTTCGCAAAATTTCCCTCTTATGTGCCATGAAGTATAATTTCTTTTTAGTTCTTCATTCAGAAAACATTCAGCAAGCATGTGGCATGTCCAAAACAGCATATTGGAAACTGAAGATTCAATGACGTAAAGTGTAATATACACTTTCAAGAGCTCACAATCAACAGTGCATGTGAAAACCTCTCAAGATGGCCTAGGCCAGAATAGCCCAGCAGATCCACAGAATTTTGAGCTATACTTTAGTTTGTTGTTTAATGCCACTGAGTTTTGGGGCGGCTTGTTGCACAGTAGAGCTAAATGGGTACTGGAGATGAAGTGTCACCATAAGAAAACTTAAAACATATGGCATTGATTTTTTTGATTGAATAGGTGTAGAACTGAAAAGGGCAATTCAGTCACACAGCAAAGTCTGGAAAAATAATGATCAAACTGTCATGGAGGCTGTTCATGTATGAGGGCACTGTTATTGTGACATTTTTTTAACAAAGAGGAAAAATGAGGATGTGCAAAGTAGAAAATGCACCTAATAAAAGTTTACATTTTCATTGCAAAGGCAACATTTTAGAAGTATCAATTATTTCTTTTTATTGCTTATGATCAAGTACAAAAATAGGGAACTAGCTAAAGAAGGGACTGTTCCATTTGTAATCAGAATTTTTAAGGACTAGGAAGAGATCAGCATTTGCTGGATTGGAAAAAAAATGTTTATCACCTCCAATATTTTGCTTGCAACAAGATTTTCTAAGTGAAATGAGGTCTGTCCACAAAGATCAATTCAAGATGTGGTTATAAATTGGTTCATATTTTTGAAATATTTAAGGTGATATTCACAAGACTTTCTTAGTTGGATGGGAGGACTTCCAAGAATCTGAAAGATATTGTTTTGTAGCCCCTGACATGCCAAAAGCACAGAGAGCATGCTACAAAAAGAAGTACATATGTGACTTTTAGGACATAGAATATAGGAAACATTTGAAGCCCACGACATCTTACAGAGAGGTCTACTATCACTATCTTGAATAAACTGTTTACATAGTAAAAAGGCCTTCAAGTTCCCATATTTCAAGTGTAAGGAAGCAGGATTGAAAAGTAACACAGATGCAAACAAACCCATTTCTTATGGAAAAGGAAAGCTTTCTCAGGACACAAAGTAATGAGCCCAGAGTGCAGAACCTTAAGAGGTGTGATGTGAAGAAGAATGAACTAGACGGCCATTCAGAGGAAGTAGTAGGGGAACACTGGACTGGGGTGCCACACAATGGGAACCAAATGACTCCTTTTCAAAAATTATTTCCTGTCCTGGGTGTAGGGCAATCTGTTAATTTCTGCTCTACAGAAGGTATAAAGAATAGTGGGTTAGTGGTACTATGTGCCTCCCATTGTAGTGAGAATATTGATTTCCCTTTTCTACCACTGTATCTTAGATATTTGGGGATTAGGGAACTTGTATGCTTTTAGTTCATAGGTCTCTGTATCAAGAGTAACCACGTCTGAGGAGTTATGCTACACACTGAACAGGTCATGAGATTTTGCACTTCAAGTTTTATGCAATAATGCAGTGATATGATGGGGTTTCTGGCATGGGATTGACATATTTTATATGTTGAATAAAGAATATTTGTGGTCAGACTCTGTTAAGTTACAGCATGGGAAAACAACCACAGATGATTTTCTTCCTTGAATGCATGTCCCTGCCATGTAACTTTGAGTACCCTTTCACTCTGACTCTGATCTCAGTCTGATGACTACCAGCTTTAGCCAAAAGTATGTTAGCCACTGTAATGCAAGAAGAGTGGGATTTGGGATCTCTGACCCCTACTACATGAATAAGTGTTCTGAACACGGATGAAAAATGATGTGGAAAGAAGTCCTACTTGTTCCAGCGGTCCCAGCCAAGCTCTGGGTGACATGAGTAAGGCCATTTAGATCTTCTACCCACCAACTGACCTCCAGCTGACTTACAGTCATATGAGTAAGCCTTGACTAGTTAAAAAGGACCACCCTGCTGATACAGTCCAGATTGCTGAACCATGGAATCAAGTGACAAATGTTTTTTGTTTTAGGTCATTAAATTTTGGGTATTTAAATTTAAGATTGCCAATATACTTAGCTATATTATTAAACAAATGTGATGGTAGAATAAAGATACTTCTAAGAAATGAGGACATAAGACGTTTTTTCCTACCACATCCCTTCTTTGAATGCTACTAGAAAATGTACTTCAGAAGAAGAATACGGAGAGATGCCAAGAGTTAGAAAATGATAGCAATCAAGGAACAGGAAAAGTAGTATGGGAAAACAGCCAGGGAAGGCCCGTGTTTTGCCAGAGCTCTGAATTCCCTGGTCCATATTAGAGCAGGAAGTCAGAAGTTTAAGAGAGAAAAATCTCAAAAATAAAGTCAAACTGATAGATTGTCTAGTGTGTTTGAGAAATGGGAAAGGTCATTATTATGCATTTGACCAAGTAGTTGATATGTTAAAGCAAAATTATTTACACATCTAGAAATAGCTAAATTTGGTAAGTGTTTGCTTCTGAGTAATGAAACTGGGATGAGAAAAATGAAACTAGATTTGCTATTTTTCAATATAAGCCTTTTAATCCTATTAGAAGTTTTAAAAACGATGCGATATATTGCTTTACTAAAATACAAGCAACTTTTCAAAAAGAGGCAAAACACACTGAGGTGAATTAAAGCACGGAAGTTTTACTGTGAAAGAGAACAGAAACGAACAAACAAAACCAAAACAGGCTGTTGAAGACTGAGGGGAATTGCCCAGTATATAGTCACGTGATGCAAAATGAACTTTTGGTCAATGACAGACCACCCATAACACCTTGAATGGGATTCTTATTTTGTTTATTAATGAAAAATGGCTTATGTGTGCTTATAAAGTGATCTAGTCAAACATGAGAGAATGATGATGCGGTTGAGGGAAGGACAACGACTTTAGTGGTAAGTTTTTTCAGGGGGGGATTACAGGCCACTTCAATTTCATGTTTCTATCTGAGTAGGTGAGAAGGAATGAGAGACTGAGCACATGCTGGAGGGATTGGGTTTCAGCAGAAAGAGGAACTTTTCCTGTCTTGTAAGAGGAGAAAAGGAGATGATAGGTGTAGCTCTAAGTGGGGCAGAGGATTTTGTGTTGGGAAGAACAAACCTTTCTATTTGATGGCTTCTATTTTCTTAGTGATTAATGGGATCAGGTTTTATAAAGGGATATCTGAAGAAAAAGAAGGTATTACATAGTTGTCTTAGAGAATGGGAAAGGAAATTAGTGGAAATGTATTGTTTTTAAATCTAAAATAACAATACCACAAAGTACCCTACATGTAACTGGTTAAATATAACTTGATGTAGCCCTAAAATAGAAAAAAACAGAATAGGAAATATATAACCTTAAGAAAGACTGAGGGCCATTGCCTTGCTAGACTCTGGTTTGGCCATGTGCTCCTTGAGTTATGACTGTCACCATGCTTACTGGCTTTGGTCCCCCTCTTCTACCTTGGGGAGGTGAATCTTTCTCTCTCTCTCTCTCTCTCTCTCTCTCTCTCTCTCTCTCACACACACACACACACACACACATACACACACATTTAGTTTTAAATAAACTATATTTTCTAATTTTTTTTTTAAAGAAAGAATGAGGTCAGTCTGTCAGTGTGACCATGGATAATCTCCTTCACAATTTATTCAGGGGAAAAAAGCATGATGTAACAGTCTATATAATATAATCATTTCCAACTAAAGGCATCAATGTATATGCTAGAGTATGCTTTTTTAATGGAAAGATATGCAAGAAACTGTTAGTGAAACAATGTTACTTTCAATGATAGGTTCTTAGTGTTGGGAATAGAGGCTTTAAAACATAATTCTAAGCTGTGTATATGATTTTTATTTTTTAAAATGTCAACAGAAATTATTTGGGTTTTGTGGGTAGGAGGATTATGTTTTTTTAATTGCTGCTTTAACTTTTCTAAGATAATGCAAATTACAGGAGAAAAATTTAAGACACTGATTTATCAAAGTGTTGTCTATCATCCCATTTCCCTCTCATAAATTGTGAAAACATATGTACTATTATCTCAACTTTTTCATTGGTTTAATAAGGTTCTGCCTACAAAATTGGAGATAAACAATGCTAGATGTACAGTGAAATATTCATTCATTATGATCATAACCAATTGTTCATTTCCCATAGATTTGAGGACACCTGTTTAGTTACAGTTTTGCACAAGAGAAAACTGGCAAATGGTACAAACAACATTCCACACAGCACATTTCTAGCTTACTCATGGAGGCTTTGTGCTGCATCAGTTGAACATGCCAGGATTTCTCTGATGAAAATTTCTTGGTAATGATGGTTGATTCTGAAGAAAATACCCAAGGACTCGACCCAGTCCCTGCTCATTTATTTAGTTAGCTTGTTTTTGTTTTTGTTTTTTTGAGTTGGAGTCTCACTCCATCACCCAGACTGTAGTGCATTGGCTGCTCCCGCCCACCTCAGCCTTGACCGGCTGGGCTCCAGCGATCCTTCCGCCTCAGCCTTCCAAGTAGCTGGAACTACAGGTGCATGCTACCACACCCGGCTAATTTTTTGATTTATTGTAAAGATGAGGTCTCACCAAGTTGCCCAGGTGGGTCTCAAACCCGCGGGCTCAGGCAATCCACTCACCTCAGTCTCCCAAGGCGCGGGATTACAGGCTGAGCCACAGAGCCTGGCTCCCTGCTCATTTAACACAGTAACTTTGAAAGGAAATGTTTTGAAATATATTTGTCAACCTTTAAACTGTAATAAATCAACTCCAGAAACCATCTGGAGCAAACTTCCAGAGCACAATGTCATCAAAGGTGATGAAATATATCATGTAAAGACATTTGACAGGAACAGATTTACAGTAGGGAAGAAACTTGATTCATATCTAATTAACAATGTAGTTTTAGCTTCTTCAGGTAAAAAAATTTGATGGAATGAGAGATAGATTTTTTTGGTTTGATATACCCTTCAATATTAGCTACAAGTAGAATCAATAACATTTCCTAAATTGCACTATAAATACATTTCAAAACCCCATTATGAACAGAGATTTATTTGGGAGGTACTCATCTATTGACAAGGGACAAGGGAGAACTTAGACTTTTTACTTATAAAAAAGCGAGTCAAGTAGATTGTTACATTAAGTAACATAAAGAGCCCATTGTCATCAGCAGTGTAGTGTGTCTTGTGATGTTAATGGTAGGCATCTACTGAGATTTTCTTTCTACTAAGAAATGTACTGAGTACTCAGTATGTATTACTGTAGATACCCTAACCATCCTTTGAACTACATAATAGTATTACTTTCATTTCACATCCACATAGAGAGGTCTGTTGAGGCTCAGCGAGGTTCAGCAGCTTATTATGAAACTTGTACATGGCCAAGCTGAAAATTGAAACTAGGAAGTCAAATTCCAAAGCTCCTGCTCTGAAAGAAAAAGAGATACCGATTTTTAGCAAATGTAGACCATTTAGCTGAAGGATATATTGCATAGTTTTAGGGATTCTTTTAGGTATATAATAACATATAGCAACATTTATATAACCCGTAAACAACCTTTAGTGATTAATATTGACCTCAAAGTAGGACTACTGTAGGTGTCTTATCTGAGATCCTTAAACTTTTAATTGAAAAAATGACTTTGATATTTTCTAAAAGACTTATGCACACTTAATAAAGAATAAAAGGTAAAATGCTTGCATGTGGATGGGCAATTAAGGGGAAAACGCGCATTGCTTTGAGTCATGAGAAGCCCTTTAGTGATTGCTGCCATTTGGAGTACCAGTATCCTCATAACAACTTGTATGGTAGGTGTCAATATTTTATTGATGAAGGATTGGAGCTGAAAGTCACAACTCTCACAAAGTCATATCAACTTTGATGGGGTTTTTTTTCTCTGAATCATACTGATTTTCTATGATCAACTAAGTAAAATGTAGGGCATCTTATTTGAATTTTCCAACCACCTTTAACCCTTGAGTATTCTTGCTGTTCGGGGAGCATACAAAAAAACTGCTGTATAATTTATTCAGACTGGTTTATCAATATGATACAAAACAGAAGAAGAAGAAATAAAATAGCAAGTTTTCAGTTATTGTTGGAATGTTCATTTTTATGTACATAAAGATTAGCTGGGTATATATAACTCACTTTGGTTGCAAGTTTCTTGAAAAATGCTTTTTCAAGGTTCACAATGTGACTGGATGATTTTAGAAAAGAACGTTTTTATTTCTGATAAAAAAAGTAGTTCGTACATTTTCTCAGCACTCATTTTCTGCATATTTGCTATATTGTCTACACCAATGGCAACCATATCAAAACAACAGGAGCACTTACACAAGAAAGGGGTGGCATTAAAAAAGTGAGCACCTGGTTCATCAAAGTAAGAAGTGCAGACATCACAAAGTGGGATATCAACAACTATGGATGTCCCGAGTTATGCAGAAGTGTGAATGAGACACCCCAGGCATCATTTAAAAGAAAGGAATAGGATAAAGAAAGTAAATGCTAGGATTTCGGGAAATTTTACTCATCAGAGGATGAGTTTGAGTAATTTTCCTTTCCATCATTAGGATGCACATTTTTCAACAGTTAACTTATTCTGGTATGACCAGGATAAACTGTTTCCCAACTGGCTTCAATTGTTTCACCATACTTGAATAGTTCTATCTTCTTGCTGCTAATGTCATTATATATGCAACAAATAGTCACTGAACACCTACCATATGTGAGTGCCATGGAAATACAAAGGTAAACACAAAAAAGCTCCATCTTCATGGAATTTAAAGTCCTATTGAATTTACAAATAAATATAGATATTTCAGTTTGTAATAATTCTTTTGGCATGAGAGATTTTAAACATGCAGTAATTTTTCTGGACCTTTCTAGAAACAGCAATGAGTGTAGCTACTTATTTTTTAAAATTCAATTAATCTGTAGAAGGAAACAAATATTATGACAACTTTGACAAAAGTAATTTGTTCCCATTGCAAACCTTGTAAAATTACTTTTTATGTGATATAGTTATGTAATAGTAAAATTATATTTTTCAAACTATTTTTTCTGTCTCCTTCTCCCTGACAAATGTACATTTAAAAGGTGAGATTTAAATGCAAACCTTCAAACCACTACTCAGTTTGAAAGTTATATCAATGTGCTTGTATTTATATAGAAAAATATGGCACGGAGAGTTATAATAAAATGATTTGGTGATGAGAAGAAAATGAAACAGCTGGGACAAGATGAAGCCATGGACTCCAGGGAAAATTAAATTCATGTCCACACTAATGCTCTTGCTAGCTGACTCGTTGGAAAACAAATACAATTTATTAGGTAAATTTGCTGTAGTGGATGCTTTTTGCAGAATCACTCATTCACTGCTGCAGGATATTATGATAGTAGAATAATAAAGTTTTTAAATCAAATTGATTACTGATTTTTTTTTTACTGCTTGCTTCAAAAGCGCTTAAAAAAGAAGCAGTTTGCATGTGCTGTTTCATTAGACTCGATGAAATAGCAAAACTCAATATATAAAGAATGATGAGTTCCATTTTCTTTATTTTTGGTGTAGACTTTCAGCACATAATAATTTATAATGCATTTCCTTCTAATTAGACTGAACTAAGATTTCAACTAAAGCAGACATGAGCCCCCCATTGTTTTATTTGAATAATGACTAGTCAGAAACCCAACATTTAATCTAAGGCAGAATGGGGAGCAGGCCTAGAAGTCACCATGGAGAGGGGCAACGGCAGTCTTTATTTAAATAGAAAGTTCACATCGGGTGACCTTGCTGTATAATGTTTTCTTTTTATGTGCGTGTGCAGTTTTTATTTTTTCACAGGGAGGTAAGACCGTGTGCTGTGGGGTGTTCTCTAGAGGCCTGTTCTCCTGGCTGGATGTGTATGACAGGTTTAGGCGTTAAATGGCTTTAAGCTTGTCAAAGAAAGGTTATTAAAAATGTCCCTGCCTCTCAGGCTCTGTGCTCAGTAGGATACCGAATGCAGTCCTCTGGGGCTGTCTTTCTATTTAGTCATGTCATTTGGCTCTTTGCCTATAGCAAAAAATGAGACACCATCTGTTATTTCTCACTAATGGCTGTCGGTCCTGAGCTTGCCGAGCTCACTGGTGCTTACCCTTTTCCCACCAGCGGCTGGACACAGATTCACTAATGCGATTCTCTATAAAGAAGTGTGCTTTATTATCAATGGGTTTAGAGATGTGGAAGTGCATAATGACTTGAAAACACTATTTACTTCTAAGCTATTGTCATGATGGTATTACCACTGTGAAATCTACATAGTTTTTTATTGGGGGTGATCCAGATTTTATGGGGGAGCTGTCTTTTTACTGATAATAGCCATAGACCCTATTAATTTAAGGCTTATATGAGTCTTTTTTGAAAGTTTTACAAATTCCTGCGCACTAGGCATTGTTACATTTTATAGATGAGAACACAAGCACAAGATTACTTTAGTTACTGAGTTTCATAGCAACAAACAGCAGAATTAGGATTCACCCTGTTCACACCTTCCTCCAGAGTTATACTCTCAGGCGCCACACTTGCTTCTCCACATAATGTGCTAAGATCATAATTTGAAACTTGAAGCTTAAAAAAAAAACTATATGCTAGAAGCACATTATTTTCCCTGGGGAATTTTTGGTGTCAGCATTTATTTATGAGTGAAGAAACACCTTCTGTTTAGCTCTGGGTACCATCTTGGATTTCCAGATTTGCAGTCTGTCTTGCTAAAAAGTGTCCTCAGCTTACAGATGGAAACTCAGAACCCAAAAAAGACCCTCGATGCCAGCCTGTTGTCAGGCTCTTGCAAGCAGCACTCCCTTGAGAAATGCTGGCTGAAAATCAAAGTCTCAACTTGAGACAGTGCTTTGGTGATGAACCTTTGTTAGATAGCAACAGATAACTCTTATATCAGACTAAACGCTTGGCAAATTTTACACCTAGGCTATGTTTTGTAACTGAAGATACAAAATGATTGCATGGTTTAAAAATCTTATTCGTTCTAATGGATGAAATTGCAAGTACTGAAGTCGCTAAAGGAATAAAAATCAGATTTTTTTTGTCAATTCAAGTCAAAATTGGTTCTGGAAAACTTCACTATGATTAATGCAAAGCTAAAAAAATGTTAACTGCTATTTTGGAGTGTCATTATTGGCAGTTATTGTAGGACTTTTAGTGATTAGTTGGGCAAAACTAAATTGTTTAAAATCATGAAGTATTGCCCAGAAAGCTAGATTTGCAGTATGTTAATAGAGGTTGAGCAAAAGGAAGATTCCATTATCAACTACATTTGGGAAATTTTTATCTTGAAAACGTATGGGTCTCTTTACCAGAAAAAAACAAAATGAACAAACAGAAAATCTTTTGATCTTTAATATATAGACTTGGATCGCAAATCTCCAAAGGCATAATGTTCACAGTATTTTCTCGCCCTATTCAACCTTGGAGACTTATATTTGGAAGTTTTTACTCTTCTAGTTTTCAATGACCATGCTTTGGAAAATACTCATCAGGTATATTACCTGCATGTTCCAAAGACACTTTGAGCCCATATTTATACTTTTTTCATCCCCCCAATTACAACCATTTCTAACTCTTACTCTCCTAGTTATCCAAAGCCAAAGCTCATAAGCACTCATGTATTATTTTCTTTCATCTCCCACATCACATTGAATGCCAATGCCTGCACATTTTACCGTCAAACAATCCTTTGAAAATAATCTCTTCTTTCCGTTCCCACTGTTTATACCCCATCTCGCATCATTATCATTGCCTGTCTCTATATCGGTGAAATAGTGTCCCAACTGATCTCTTTGCTTTCCATCTTCATATTATGACCAGAACAATCTTTATAAAATATAAATCTTTATTCTGTAAATCAGATCTTTGCATGACTTCTCAGACTCTCCACAACAAACAATAAAACTCACCCTCCTCAGTATGGCTTTTAAGGTCTTCTGTGATCCGATCCACCCTACATCTCTCCCTCTTCCTACTCATTAATTATTTGAGTTGCTTGTAGTGTCCCTAATACAGGGTGGTCTTTTTTTCATGAATGTGTGTTTTTCTTGTTTCTCCTTCCTCGAGTGTCGACATCTGCACCACCCCATTGGTTAAATTACTCCTTTCTGCAAGACAGTAATTAAACTAACCTCTTTTGCAAGGGCTTTCTAGCTGGCCCAGGCACAGTTATATAGTTGATCCTTATTTATTACAGAGTTTCTTAACGCAGGGTTTATGGAGCATTCTGGAAAGAGGTCTGTGGAGACTGTGGCAGTCATCCCTAAAGATGGCCTCCAAAGATTCCTGCCTCCTTGTGTTTATGTGCTTATGTAGTCTCCTTCCACATTTTATCAAGGTTGGTTTGTCTGTCCCATAGAATATTGTGTAAGTGACAGTGTGACACTCCTGATGCTCGGTCGCTAAAAGCATTTTGGCTTTCTCCTTTATCTCTGCCATGGATCACTTGCTCTGAGGGGAGCCAATTGCCATGTCATGACAAGTCTTATGAAAAAAGCCCATGTGGCTGGGAAATGTGTTTTGTTGCCACATACCATAGGCAACTCTCTGAGGCTTCCTGTCAGTAGTGATATGGAGTGAGCCATCCTGAAAAAAATATCCTCCAGCCCCAGTCAAGTTTTCAGGTGACAGTAGCCCCAGTTGACATATTTACTACAGCCTCGTGAAAAATCCTGAGCCCAACCCAGCAGCTAAGCCACTTTCAGATTCCTGACTTTCAGTAAGTGTCTGAGATAATAAATGTTGGTTGTTATGAGCTGCTAAACTCTCAGAAAAATATTTGTTCTATAATAATAGATAAATAATATAGGCCATCATTTTCTCAGATGGATCTATGACCCCAAAAATATTAAGAATCTCTGCCATGCATATTGTTCATGTTGTACTTTCTATTAGCATTTGCCACACTGTATCATTTAATTATTGTCTATTTTATTATTTTTTTTATGTATGCTACCCCAAAACAGCAAAATTCCATTCATCATTGCATCCTCTGTACCTACTTCCAAGCTGGAAATATAAAACAATATTTTAAAATATTTTCTGTACTGCACATCTTTAAAAAAAAGTCACTGGTAACATCTAAAATATATATATAAAGAGTTTCTGCTTAAGTGAAAGTTTATCTTTTATATGGATGGGAATTCAAGCTTATAGAAAAGGTAATAGGAAAGGCAATGAACCTCATCTTATGGGACTCTCATGTTTTAGTTTATTTACTGAGAAGGGCTAGATAATTCCAAGGTATCTGTGATGTAATATTTTTCCAATAAAAGAGATATAGAGAAAACAAATATATGTAGACAAAAAATGTTGACATGAAAAAGGTTTACTTTTTCTTCTCTCTCAATAGAATCTAAACTTATGTCTTCTATGATGGGAGAGTTAGGGAGAAAAAATATCTCACAGTCATTTTGAGGTGATTTGTTTCTCAATGAATAAGGACATTATAAATTAGGTATGGCCTCAGGTTAGAGAGAGAGAGAGACAGAGAGAGAGAAGTGTTTCAGATGTGTGTGGCTAGTGGCTAGGAGGCACTAAAAAGTGTTAGGTTTCTGTAAAAACCAAAGTTTGACTTGCAGAAATTTTGATGGAATTCTATAAAAGGTACATAGTTCGTTTTCATAGGGTTAACTGAGGCACATATGCGTAAAAAAAGGAGGTTCTTTGAAATGGACTGTAACCATTGATTAAGATGTATTTTATATCAATTATAGTTGATGATTTTAGAAACTCTGTTGTGCTTTATACAAAAAAAAATAAAAACTTCTTATTGTCCTTATCATGGGGAGTGAAAGAACTCTCTTATACATAAATGATTGGGCAATCTAGCTAGCTATGTATATTGTGCCAATTACAAGCAAAGAAAACTTTTTTAAAAATTCCAAATCATTCAAAAACACAAAACCAAAAGGAGTGAATTAGAAGAAAAGAGTGGACTTATTAAAACAGAGCTTCCTTGCAAATTCCTTATGGCCATCTACATTTTTTTAGGTCCATAAAGTGGCTATACAACAGCTGAATCAAAGCTTAAAATTTTGTAGGGACAGATTGATATGATCTGTTTATCCTCTTGTTTTCTCATTACTCTTGAGCTGCATACAAGTTGTTGACACTAATTCCAGGCAATCAGCAAGAATGAGTAAAGATTATCCACATTTTGACACCTTCTTTAAAGGGAAAAAGGAAATAAGGAAAGACAGGTATACCTCAGAGATATTTGTGGGTTTTGTTCCAGACAACCACAATAAAGTTATTTTCTCAAAAAAGTGAATAATGCAATAGAGTAAGTCACACAAATTTTTTGGTTCCCCATTACATAGAAAGTTGTGTTTATACAATACTATAGTCTTTTAAGTGTGAAATTGCATTATTTTTAAAAAGACTATGAACATACTTTCTTAAAAAAATTTTTTTGAGTTGGAATCTCAGTCACTTGCCCAGACTGGAGTACAATGGCATGCTTCCAACTTATTGCAGCCTCGACCTCCTGGGCTCAGGTGATCCTTCTGGCTCAGTCTCCTGAGTGGCTGGGAATACAGGAGCACACCACCACAGCCAGCTAATTATTTTTTAGTTTTTGTAGAGATGAAGTACTGCTGTGTGTGCAGGCTAAAAAATTACTTCTTGCTAAAAAAAATTCTAGTGATTATCTGAGCCTTCAGTTAGTCATAATCTTTTTTCTGATGGAGTGTCTTACCTCAGTGCAAACAGTTGCTTTGAAGTCAGGCATTGACTTTTCCTCTCTATTGATGAAAGTCCTAGAAGGCATCTTCTCCAATAGAAGGCTATTTCCTGTGCATAGCCACCTTCATCAGTTATCTTAGAGAGGTCTAGATAGCTTGCTCTTTTCTCCACTACCAGTTGCTGCTTTGCATTGTATGTTTATGTCATGAAGATGACTTTCTTCCTTAAATCTCATGATCCAACCTCTCTTAGCCTTTGCTGCAGCTCCCTCATCTCTGTCAGCTTTAGTAGAATTAAAGAGAGTTAGAACCTTGCTCTGAATCAGGCTTTGACTTAAGGGAATGTTGTGGCATGTTTGATTTTCTATCCAGATTACTAAAACATTCTCCATATCGGCAATAAGGCTGTTTAACTTTCTCATCATACATGTGTTTTCTGGGGTAGTACTTCTAATTTCCTTCAAAAACTTTATTTGCATCCACAACTTGGCTTTTGGTTCAAGAGGCCTCATTGTCAGTCTATCTTAGCTTTCAACATGCCTTCTTTACCAAGTTTAATCATTTCTAGCTTTTGATTTAAAGTGAGTGATGTGCAACCCTTCTCTCACTTAAACACTTAGAGGCCATTGTAGGGTTATTAACTGACCTGATTTCAAGATTGTTGAGTCTCAGAGAATCGGGAGGGTGGATGAGAGAAAGACAAAGAAACAGTCAGTCAGTGGAGCCGTCAGAACATACAACATTTATGGATTAAGTCTTACACGGGCACAATTTGTTGTACCCCTAAACAATTACAATAGTAACAACAAAGGTCACTGGTCACAGATCACTGAAATATATTTAATAATCATTAAAAGATTTGAAATACTGTGAAAATTACCAAAATATGACACAGAGTCATGAAGTGGGTACATAGTGTTGAGAAAAGGGTGCAGATAGACTTGCTCAACTCAAAGTTGTCACAAAATTTCAATTTGTAAAAAAAAACCCTGCAATATCTGTGCAGCACCGTAAAGTGAAACACCATATAAGACATGGTTGTATCTTTTTTAAAAAATGCAAATACCATATTCTCAGGACTCTGTAAGTCTAGTCATAACTGAGATTTGCTGAAGATGTGCAATTGTCTTATCAGAAAAGAATCTCCAAGAATTTCCTCCAAGAGTCTTTGGGGAATTTTTAATGGTATGCTCCTTCACCAGATGTTTACTCCTGAAGATTAGTTTTCTCTTTTTAATTAAAGAATAAGTGATTCACAAAATCTTCTTATTGAGACAGACTTAACTATTCATCAGCCTTAACACCGTGAATCATCTCTTCAGAATTCTAACCACGTTGTGATTCAGCCTGTACCTGGAAAGCTCTGGAGACAGAAGATTGCTGCCTTCAAAACACTGATTCTGAAAGTTTTCTCTTATTTTAAATTAAAGTGTCTTTCTATGGGTTTCACGCAGTGGAAATATCGCAGGCTTGTTCTTCCATAGGAAAAAGAAAAGGAAACCTTTGGAAAGCTCTCACCCTGCCCAACTTTATCCCATTTCCATCCCACCACTGTAACCCACCCTTATCTGGACTATATATTCAACTTCTTGGCTCAGCTTTTCTTTCAGTCTGCTAATGGGCTCCTCCTTCTTATTTAAGTCCTTAGTGCATGCACTTTCCCCAGCCTGGAAGACTCCTTCATCCTTCACTCTTTTAACAGTTACCAGTCCTTCAGAGCTCAGCTGACTGTCACTGCCTCGGAGAAGCAGTCTCATGCAATGTCCACAGGGCTCCCACTATATTCTACTGAAAGCACACTGCAAATTTTCTTCATTATTCTTATTATGGTCTGTAATTTTATATCTGTGTGTCTATTAAATGAATGCCCGTATCCATATCTTCATCAAACTGGGTTCCTATAACAACAAAATATGGAATGGGAAGCTTGAACACCAGACATTTATTTGTCACAGTTCTGGAGGCTGAGAAGGCCAAGATCAAAGTTGGGGAAGTTCACTTTTTGTTAGGAGCTGTCTTCTTGGTTTGTATAAAGCCACCATTTGACTGTATCTTCACATGGCAAAGAGAGAATGCTCTGGGGTCTTTTCTTCTGCTTGTAAGGGAAATAATCCCTTATAAAGGCATAGCAGCATGTTAATTTTAGTCCCTCACCAACGGTTTGCTCAGGGTCTTGAGTTAGGAGTACTAGAACTTTAACTATTTAAAGACAGGTACCTACTTTGAGAGAAGGTTTGACTACTAGATAGAATAGAAACTATAGAGGTAAAACTTAGCTAACGCTGGGGTTTAAAAGTCGGTTCAATCCAGGATGAGGTAAAACCATAATTTAGTGTCTACAGGTACATATAGGTGCCACCCCATTTCCCCATTTTTTGATTTGTTTTTTGCATTGGAAAATATAGTTCATTTAGAAAGTAGATCAGAGAGAAAGGAGATTCACCTCCCCAAGGTAGGGGAGAGGGCCGAAGCTCACCACCCCACTTTTGTACCAGATCTCCTATCTTGCTGGAAGCAAAAAAGTCCCTAGGTAGGAGCTTTTAAAAAAGGTCCAAGGACATAAGAACCCAGTAGAATTACTGGAGCCACAGGACTCCAGTTTAAACAAGGATGTTGACCAGGTGACCATATGGCTCACATTGGTGGGTAAAAGGGTGGATTATTAACGTTAATTTAATAATCAATATAATAATTAATACCAAGACAACAAGTGTACCTTAGATCGTATTTGGAAAACCAAGATGTAGGATCATCTTGAGTGATGCCATAAATCTCAGTCCCATCAGTGTCTGGCACTGTTTCACAGTTTCCTGCCACAATTTTTTCATCTGTAAAAAGGAAGCTGATTATATTTACCCATGAATAATGCCCAGCAAACCACTTATCACAGTGTAGATACTCAAGGTTAATCATTATTAGTTGCTCTCTTCCATTCTCCTCTAATCCTTCCTGTATTGACTCAGAAATTGAGACGTTGCTTCTGGACAGGGGATGGGGGAGGTATCATCAGACGCCACAGAGTTGGTAGAGAAAGAGAAAACTATGTCTTTCAGTTCAAAGACTTTTTTTTTAGCTTAGGCTTGTGTGGGCTGGGATGTTGGGTTCCTAATGCCTGTAAAATCACAGAATATGAGAAATTGTCATTTGCCTACTCACGTACTCAGTAATAACCACAGAGGGTTAGAGGGTCGCACTGACAATTGAAACTAGAGGCAAAAAAAAATTAATGTTGCAGCTGTTTGATTTATGGGCCAAACAGTCATGGAAATCTGTTTAAGAAAAGAAAAAAAAAGACATGATCAGTCTTGGATAGAGATGCCCAGGTCCCATTACAATGGAATGTTCCAAGGCCTCAGTACTCCCAAATTCATGCTTTGTTTTCTTGGTTACAGTATTAATATTTTCATTGTTCTTCATGCTCTAAATACATTATTTTCCCACCAAACATCTAGGTTCTGAAGGCAAGTTTTCAGGGAAGGAAAAAGAGAATGCAAAATGGATAGCTGCTGATCCATTTCTTTTCCTTTGAAAGTTTTCAGATTGATTGCCAACTCAAAAACACAATGACATGCTAAAGATGCAGAAATTAGATGAAAAATGAGCCAACAGGCAACACAAAGTAGCTGTGAGAAATGGGGTTTGTTAGTATCTTCCCGGAGGATGCCAAAGAATAAGGAAAGCTTTCAGGATTTGCTTCCAACTCTTCCTTACTCATTATTCATAAGATGAAGCTGATAGTAAGGCCCTGTTGGGATGGAAAATGCTGACAATCAGGAACTAAATTCACGGTTCACTGCTCCTCTAGGGGAAAGTGGAGGTGTTTCTTTCTCAACTTGGGGGAGGTGGCAAAGGAGAGAGGACTCTGGAAAATTGCATCTCCCCTTTCTTTTGTCTTCCCTTCCTGGTGAGAAGTGGGATGACAGGATGAATAAGAGTGAACTGGGTTATTGATTTGTTAAACTCTTTTGTGTCCAAAGGGCTCTTTGAGCTAAGGCTACCACGTTTCTTGGCTTTGACCCCCTCCTCTACCTTGGAGAGGTAAATCTGCTCTCTCTTTCTCTAATTTACTTTCCAAATAAACTTTGCTTGAAAACTTAAAAAAAATTGAACTGATTGCAGGGCTTTGTCTCTGGTCTGCCTGTTACTATTTATGTGACCTTGAGGATATTATCTCACCCCTCTAAGTCTCATTTTTCTCATCTATAAAGTGGGGATAATTCAACTTTATGAAATTTTCTTGGGGAATAAATTAGTGTGTGTGTATACACACACACACACACACACACACACACACACACACACACACACACTAATATAGAAGCCCAGGCCCCATCACAGTGGAATATCCTAAGGCCTCAGTACTCACAGTTTCATACTTTATTTTCCTGGTTACTGTATTTCATTGTTTTTCATTCTCTAAATACTTTTTTCATCAAACGTCTAGGTTCTGGAGGCAAGTTTTCCAGGGAAGGAAAAAGAGAATGTGTGTGTGTGTGTGTGTGTGTGTGTGTGTGTGTGTATATACATATACATACACATGCACACCACATATGTACACACATACACATACATACCACATATGTACACACCTGGCACAGAGTAAGTGTTCTTTTTTTTTTTTTTTTTTTTTTGAGTTGGAGGTCTCACTCGGTTGCCCAAACTGG
>NW_007245869.1:563980-578990 GCF_000164805.1 Carlito syrichta | reverse complement strand
CCACCGCAGCCTCGACCTGCTGGGCTCCGGCGATCCTGCCGCCTCAGCCTTCCGAGTAGCCAGAATTACAGGCATGCGCTACCACGCCCAGTTGATTTTTTTTAAATTTATTGTAGAGATGAGGTCTTGCTGCCCAGGCGGGTCTCGAACCCGCGGGCTCAGGCAATCCACTCACCTCGGCCTCCCAAAGGCACGGGATTACAGGCTGAGCCACCGAGCCCGGCTGAGTAAGTGTTCTTTAAGTGTGGTATTTAATTAACTACTATTGTGAGTGAAATTCTGTCTATTCACTTCACATGCATCAAGAACCCCATATTCTTTCTCTCAAAATTCAGTGGGTCTTTTAACTAATTAGCCTGTAAGGTGGGACTTGATTAATCTACAAGGTGGTTATGAGGGACTTGAGCTAAAATAGCATTCATGGACAATTTACCAGTCATCCCAAGATCAGTTGTGCTTTATCTACTTAATAAATAGGGTAATTAATCCAAGTATGCTCAGTTTGTTTTTTCCTTTGCTTATTCTGCAATCTATCTACACAGAAACTGCATTCTAGTCTTCTCTCTAACATGTATTAAAATTAGTACACAGGATCTCCCTTTAGCGGGTGAAGCGATGAGCTATAGTTGCTCAGCTGAATCAAAAATGGATGGGGAAGTCTACATAATAATGCATTGGTGACATATCAGCAACTCATTTGACCACATACCTAAGTCACATTCTCTACATGTCTTGGGTCTTATTTTTCTGTTATTTCTGAACTTGAAGTCAAAGACGGGAATGTCGTTAATTGACTTCTTAACCACTCAAATTATTGGGCTACGTTGAATGAAGGATTCCTCAAAATAGCTAGTACTTTGGTTTTGAAAATTAGATTTTGGAAGGTAGATATTATTATATAATTGGTTTTCTTTATTTAATTTTTTTTAACTTTGGTGCCAATTAGTGTGCTATGAATCTTATTGTTTACTACAGTCTGTCTGATGTAGATAGACAAAAGATAAGTCATGCAATCTCTGGCTTTCCTGGACCCAGACTTTGGTAATTTGCTTACCCCAAAACCGCTTAGGTTTTATTTAATGCTGGGATCCTGGGTTTCTAGTTTATAATTTTCTCCATCAAGGCCACTATCTAGCCTATATTTTTGCCTTCTAAAGCTTATGTAGAACACTATAAAATGGAGCATATCGTATTTGGAGAGGAAACTCTAAAGACATATCTTAAAAACATCATTTTCAACTGGTATTTTGAGACTGTTTGATTAATTGCATAGTTGTCTCAACTCATTTAATTACATCTTCTCCTTACAATTGTATTCATTTGTGTGCCATCTACAGTGTCTTTATGGAAAACGACTTGAGATCAGGACCCTGTCATAATCATGTCTAGATTATTCACATAGCTTGGACTAGTGCCTAGAAAGGTACAGTCAATTAATGTGAGTATCTTTGACCTATCTTTCTAGGTATGAGGTTCCATTATACTGGCTCTGCTGGCTCTGTTTACCTAGCAATGCCTTTAAGTTCCTGAAAGGTAAAGCGGAAGGAAAATTCAAACCAAAGGCATGGTTTACCGGTGACAAGATTGCTGCCATACATTTTATATTTAACCCTAGTGAGCTAAATAGATCATTGATGGAAACTCAATGACTTCCAATTAAACATTTTCAATCCCTGGGAGACGGTATAACAATTATCTTGCAAGGGGGACAGGTAGGATACATTAGTTTTCTAAAATCACGAATTTCAGTCTTAGGTAAGCAGTTAGAACATCAAGGTTAAGTGCTCAGTATCACTTCTTCCCACTTCCCCATGCACCCCATTTAGAGAGTTGCAATTATTGAAGGAGGGGTTGTACAGTTTAGGCACAAGGGAGAAGAAGAAAAGACCCTTCCCAAGTAAATGATGCATTCAAGGAATTTCGCCCCTTTTCAGAAGAACAGGGAAGAGAGAAAAACAATTCAAGGTTTATTTTTCATCTCAAAACTTAGGGCCACTGTATAGGGTTGTGCAGTTTATGCTCAGAACAGCAAGTCTGGGATTCACTTTCCAAGCCGTTTGTCCACAGGATTGCAACCCCAAATCATAAAAGTTGGTACCTTTCACAGATTTGAATAAAAGGATTGTATGTGTTGCTGTCTTACTCCTTTCACTCCTTCAACCAAATATTTTTATCCATAAACCTGGCAAACGAAATATTTAGAGCTATTTATGATAAAACTATTATGCCAGAGCACTTTCTGAGGAGAGTCTTAGAGGGTCAAGACTTTGAGGGGGTGGGTAGATAAAAAGAAGGATTATCAATTGCAGCAAAATAGAATTTTGAACTGATAATCTAGTCTGGATTATAAGAAGATGGGGAAATTCATTAATAGGTTGAACACATCAGGGTAAACCATTCATCTCTACAACCCAAACATGTGCTAAGTCCTTGCCTTTTCATCTGTAGCTCATGAATTTGGTTTTAATTTGGTGCTCCATTTTGAAGGTTTTACTCAAATCAGGAGTTAATTGAATTGATTCACAAGTGAAAAGCTGGCATGACTAGCTCTTGTTTGTGTTGTAGCAATAGAATTGACCAACACTCCCATAAAAATGAAAAAAAAGACCCTCCCACAAAATGATAACTTCTTATTTTTCAGATTGTTTTCGTTATTGTTGTTTTGGTCTGGGTTTCAGACTGCCTGAGACATCTTTTTTTTTTTTTATTTGAACACAATATTAATAGAATTCATCATTCTTGTCTCCTGGCTTAACTCTACCAGGAGGCATCATCTGGTGATTGTCCCTTGTGCCTCTAATTGCTTAATTAACATTCAAATCCAAGGTTTTAGGAAAGGGCTGGTATTATTTTAACTTATGAGTCAGTTAATTGCCACCATAACACCTTTGAAGCTATCACAGAGCATCTATAAAGAGATCTTGAAAGATGGATCTAGCTTGAAGTAAAATTTTAAAAATCACAGATTTTTAAAAAAATGATGTGAATGGTAACTCACAAATTAGTGTTCCAAAATATTTAAGCATGCAATTTATAATTCAGTACTGTTTATTCAATCCAGTTGATAAATAGCTTTTTAAAATATCTATAGTTTTTATAATTATTTTTAGGCTTTCTTGAAGCAGTATTTACAAAAAATGTTTAAGTGCCAGTGTAGTTCATTTATTTACGGATTGTTGAGAATTTCAAGAATAATAAGTCAATTTGACAAAAAAGATGGTACAACCAGATTCAGTGATACACATTTATAGTCTATGTCCTACGTCTTTGACGTATGTTGTCTGAAAAATGTTTTCCCTAAAAAGAATTATAGTAGGCACTGTCTTTCATAGGAATAATTTAATTGGTAATATCATCCTCTAAATTTAGCACAATGAAAAACAGAGACTATCATGGAATTGTTTAAATGAACTTAAATTAGAGAAAAATTGGTTATTGGGAAAATTCAAACCAATAAAAGAAAGATCAAGATTACGACGGACAGTTGGATAAAAGGGACAAATACATGATTCACAAAGTCAGGAATATTAAACATAATGTATAAACAATGTTAATACATAAACAACAAAGAACTATAAGTTGAAAAACAGAGTAATTTTTTGTTTTGGGGGGTACTTTTTTTTTTTTTTTGAGTTGGAATCTCACTCTTGTCACCCAGGCTTGAATGCACTG
The DNA here is from genome assembly GCF_000164805.1 of Carlito syrichta. Classification (NCBI taxonomy): domain Eukaryota; kingdom Metazoa; phylum Chordata; class Mammalia; order Primates; family Tarsiidae; genus Carlito; species Carlito syrichta. The sequence continues at coordinate 575,318 of NW_007245869.1, read as the reverse complement.
GCACACTTACGGCCACTCCAGCATTGACCTGCTGGACTTAGGCGATCCTTCTGCTTCAACCTTTCAAGTAGCTGGAACTACAGATGCACACCACCATGCTCGGCTAGCTTTTTGGGGGGATTTATTGTAGAGATGATGTCTCACCAAGTTGCCCAGACTGGTCTTGAACCCCCAGACTCAGGCAACCCTCTCACTTTGGTTTCCCAAATGCTAGGATTACAGGACAAGCCACCACTCCTGGTCCAAAGTAATGTTTTTTAATCCACCAATTATACAATTAAAATAATAATATATTTTTAAATTTTTATTTTGTTACAGCAATGTGGGATATAAGTGAGGGTTAACCACAAGTAGGCTGCATGCAAATGAAGTCTGGGCTTCCAGTTGGCCCTCACTCCCTCTGGCAATGAACCAAATACGCTTTGTGCAAAAATAGTAATATTTGATATCACCAAATTGTGGAAAATAGGTTCTTTTACCACTGTTCACAGAATAAATTAATATAGCACATTTGAAACTAATTTGGCAATATCTATCAAAACCATAACATTTATAAAGAACAAAATCGTAGACACATTAACCTCTAAAAAATAGAGAAAGCCACTCAATGATTTTCATTTGTCAGTCAATAAGTATAATACAATAAGAATATGAAATGATGATAATACTTATACTACAATATTAGATGAATTGTGGAATATAAAACTAGATTTGTGCCCACTATGAGAAAAATATGCATATGACAAAAGAGCACAGAAATATATAAATGGTTGCTGTGTTGGGATAGTGAAATTAACAGTGGTGTTGAGGAAGCAGCTTACTAGTAAAGGAGAAGGAAATAGTCTAGGCTGAGGTGATGGTTTGTGTTAGTTGTGCTATCATATACAATTATATAATTTCTCTGCGTCTCAGTTTTTCTTTTTGTGAAATGAGGTTATACCTACCTTATACATTTGTTCTCAGTGTCAAATGACATAATGCACGTAAAGTGTTTGAAGGATTCCAGAAAACCAGACCATCAACGTGTCACTCATGGCCATATTGGTATCAAATAACATGTGAGAGAAGTTGAATAACAGCATACTTATCCCAGGATAAGAACCACTAGCTGAGTGATGACAAGGTTTGGGTAGTAAAAATTAAGATAGCATGGCTCTCAAAAGATGGGCCGCTGATAAGATAGCATTTTTAGCAAAAAACCAGAGGTGAGAGAAAGCTATGTAGCGATCAAGAGAAACGTTTCCCAGGTAAAAGAAATAGCAAATACAAGTACCATGATATGAAAATTTGTTTGACTTTTGTTGGCAATCACCTACATGATATAATAGTATCAATTATTATAATTATTATTTAATTTTTTGTTGTTGTTGTTGCTGTTAGCATCTCCTGAATACTGGGCATTGACTAAATATAGACTTCAAAAAGACTTTCCTTTAATAGGTTCAAATTAAAGAATGGACAATACAGAAATTTTAATTAATGCATTACAAACACCACGAATTTCAGAACTTAAAGTAATATTTATACACTGTTTTAGTCCATGCATCTATCGGTTCATTGAGAGTTGGCTTAGGGCTGACTGATCTTGGCTGGCTTGTTGTGCTTCTGCTGTTTGTCTGGAGGCCCTACTTTTTGATTGGGCTTAACGAAGGTGCTCCACTTTTTTCTCATATTTTTCCTAGGACCAGCCAGTATGTTCTTTTCATGGCCTTGAAATAAATGGAAGAGAGAAGTCCAACAGTGGTGTTTTTGGGGTTTTTTTAAACTTTTTTTTTATTTTAAAGATGTGGCATACAATACAGGTTAGGTATACAGATGTTCATTATGTAGGCTCCCTTGTTGATGAGGTGTGCCTCTCTCTCCCCTGCCAGTTTCCCTCAACTGCCAATTCCACCCTACCTACCCTGGCTGTTTCCTGCTCCTATAGTATTATGGTAATTGTTCAAGGTCCACTTATGAGTGAGAGCATATGGTACTCTGTTCTTCGTTTTTGTGGTAGATCACTGAGTATGATAGACTCTAAATCCACCCAAGTTGCTGCAAAGTTCATATGTTTGTCCTTCTTTATGGCTGAATGATATTCCATTGTGTATATGTACCAAATTTTTTTAATCCAGCCCAGCTTAGATTAGATGGGTAATATGGTTGGTTCCATGTTTTTGCTATTGTGAGTAGAGCTGCAACAAGCATGTGTGAGCAGGTATCTGTTTTGTAGAATGATTTGAGTTTCTCTGGGTATATTCCCAGTAGGGGAATTGCTGGGTCATACGGAAGGTCAATTTCTTGTTCTTTCAGAAATCGCCACACTGTCTTCTAAGAGGTTGCACTAGTTTGCATTCCCACCAGCAGTGTAGAAGTGTTCTGTTTGCTCCTCATCTTCACCAGCATCTGTTGTTATTTGTTTTATTAATGATGGCCATTCTTCTAACAGTGTTTTCTAAGTCTCCAGGCCCTGAGTCACAACCCTGAGAGCGCTTCCTTACATTTTGCCCCCTCGGTATGCCATCTTAATCCCAGCCTGCACGCCTTCTTGCACCATGTCTGCTAACATCTCACTAGCCAAAACAAGTCCCATGGGCAAGCCCCGAGACTGTGGAGAGTACCACAAAGTTATATGGCAAAGGGCATGGATAGAGAGAGAGGCAGAGAGTCGAGACTATTTAAAGCAGTCTATTAACAATTCATCATAATAAACACATCATTCAGTGATTTTTCAAAGCATGGTATACATTATATTGGTGGTATGACAAGTGATTTTTGTAGCATTTCAAATAATAAGCATTGCTTACCATTGTTAATAGTACATATTTATTTTTATGTTAAATAATACAAGTACCTTGAGCTTATACTTTTACGAGTATCTTTCCATAAGATGAAAGTGTATTAAATATATTTGATACATTGAAAAACATAGGGTTAATGATAGCAAAACCATATGAGCCTATCAGGTAAAAACTCAAGGGAGACTTAAGAGAATAAAGTATAGAAAATAATGCTGGTTGGCGTATAAATCAACCAAAAATTAGGAATCAAAGAAGGAATGGGGATAAAAGAGAAGATTCCAGGGAGAGGGTGGTTTTAGAGCAGCATCTTGAACAAGCTGGGGCGTATAAGGTAGAGAAGGGAAGGAAGTAACTTCCAGATCAAGAAAGCAACGTGTTCAAAGGTCCAAAGGTGTAAAAGCACATGGCACATAATCTAATAATAGGTCCCATTGATTGGATGCTCAATGGCACAATCCGTAGGCTAGATTCCTTCTGCATGCTCTCTCACCCCTGGGTGATTAAAGAGTCTCAACTCTCCCTTATTTCATAGACAGGGTTCAGTACACAATAGGTCCATAAACCTATTGCTGGCTGAAATAATTACTTATAAACTTTGTTGGCAGTTTATATAATATCTTAATCCAAAGCCCAAATCCTTTTAAATCAATTCTCATTTTCAATATTCCTACTCCTTGGAAGGAGCGATTGTTTTTTTAGGACTGCCTTGTTGTGTTTTTCAGAGTGAGCTCTCTGATTCCCAAATGGCTGACTTCACCCTGGGCTATCAGAGTCGAATGTACACAGACAAAACAAGAACAAACTCACAATCTGAGAGAAATATTTATAAACGAAAACACTGGAAACTATATTCAGAAAAATAAATGAAAACCCTTCCCTTAAAGCCTGAGTCTAAGGAACAGCTACCATCTGCCTCTCTTGGCCCAGGAGCCTGTGTTTGAATCATGCTGCTGATTTTTCTCAGAGAAACAAGTCAAAACAAGTTTTTCTAGGCAATTGCTCTTTTAAGTATAGTTTTATTCGGTGTGGCTGGGCTGTATGTAGTTTATGCATTATTTAGGGTTCCAGGACTTCTCCCTGCCCAGTGCAGGGAGCATAAGTAGCATCACCTGTTATCTGATTCTTCAGGACAAGAACCTTGGGGTCTCTATTGTCTTTTCTTCCATTTATGTTCTACAGCCAATACATTGAGAAATACTAGATGCTCACCCTACAAACTGTATCCAAAACTCTTCTTCTTCTCACCCCTACTGTTATTCCTTTTCCCAAGCCACTATTATTTTCTTGTGTGTTCCCTGTTTCTACTCTTGCTATTCATTGTGCAGTGTAGTTTATTTTCCACATCGCAGCCCCAAGAGTCCTCATAAAACGTAAATGGGATCTCATCACTGCTTTCCCCTAAACTCTCCAATACCTTCCATTGTAGTCAGAATAGGTATTCGAGTGTCTACATGACTCAAAAATCAAAATGATGAGGGACACAAAGGGACACAAGACCTAAGTAGATGAGCTCCCGATGGCCAAAACCGAGGACAAAGTGAGCATCAAAATAAATAAGGTAGTATTGTATTACAGCCCAAAGGGTAAAATCAATATCACTGAGTCCATACTGGCATAAATACATGATTGAACAAATATGTAAATGACAAATCTTTTGAGCAGAAGCATTCAAATTTGGTTGCATGAGGCATGCCTCCCTCAAGGAGATGAAGCATAACTCCCCATCTTTAAGTGTGGGATGCTGATAGTGATGCCCTTATAAAGAGTGCAGTATGAAAATGAGGGAAAATAACTTTACAGTCATTTGACAATAATTACCTTGGTGAGATGACCAAGGATAGCAACATCCGTGATAAGTCATGTTAATCACATGTATCCTTGATTGAGTGTGATGAGAAGGGCACTTCACCTCAGTGGTCTTTCTTTCAAGAACTCATAACCCAATGTAAACACACACAAATTGAGGGCATTCTATAAAATATCTGACTAGTACTTCCCAAAACTCTTAAAATCATCAAAACCAAAAAAAGTCCAAGATACTGTCACAACCAAGAAGAACTCAAGTAGATATGAAGAATTACTGTAATGTGGCTTCTTGAATAAAATCCTGGGATAGAAAAATAACTGTCATGTAAAAACTAAAGAAAGCTGAATAAAATATGGACTTTAGTTACTAATAATATATGAATCTTGATACATTAGTTGTGACAAATATACCATGCAAGTGAAAGATTAATAATAAAAGAAATGGTCGAGAAAAACTATCTGTCTGTATTGTCTTTGCCATTTTTCTGTATTGTCTTTGCAACTTTTCTGTAAAGCTGAAGTTACTCAAAAAATTTTTTAAAACATTTTTTTCATAACCTACAAGAGATTTCATACCTGAACCCTGGCTTCCTCTCTAAACCTTATCTCCTAATATCCCCTCTCTTGCGTACTGGCTTTTTGCTATAGAGATATTCTCATTGTTCCTTGAGTCCATCCAAGCATTCTCCTACTTCAGGACATTTGCTCTATTTGTTTTATTTTCCTGAGATGCTCTTTTCCCAAGATACTCACTTCATCCAGTTTGGTTTAAATATCACCTCTGCAGAGGGCATTTACTCGGCCACCTTATACAACACTGCATCCACCATCCTTCTCTGTTCTGCTTTATTTTTCTTCACCACTGAATTTGGTATGTTCATACATTACATATATATTTGTTTACTTATTGTTGCTTCCTCTCCCTAGAATATCAATTTCAAGAAGGCGGAAGCTTGTTTGCTTTATCTACTATTGTATTTACTGTTCCTAGAAGTGTTCTCAATAAAATATGTGTCAAGTAAGTGACTGAATGAATTCAAATATTTTCCCCAACGTTGCATCATGACAGTTTTATTTTATTTTATTATTTTTTAATTTTTTTTTTTTTGAGTTGGAGTCTCACTCTGTCGCCCAGCCTCGAGTGTAGTGGCCACTCCCGGCCACCGCAGCCTTGACCTGCTGGGCTCCGGCGATCCTTCCGCCTCAGCCTTCTGAGTAGCCGGAATTACAGGTGTGCGCTACCACGCCCGGCTGATTTTTTTGATTTATTGTAGAGATGAGGTCTCGCTGCCCAGGTGGGTCTCGAACCCTCAGGCTCAGGTAATCCACTCACCTCAGACTCCCAAAGGCTCAGGATTAAAGGCTGAGCCACCGAGCCCAGCTCATCATGATAGTTTTAAAAGTCAGACGCGTTTGAAGGAAAAGGCTTCTACTTTTATCTCTGGCAAGCACTTCATATCTCTTTCTGTATTTTATTCCAAGTGTAATTGTTCGCTTGATAAATAAGGTAAATGGGGCCTAGAGATGTTGTGTTACCTGCTGAGGCCACGTGTGTTTATTATATAGCATCCATCTCAGTTCTTCAGATTCCCAAACCTGGGTCTTTCTACTGGAACATTTATAGGTAGGTTTTGTCTCCTTCCTTTTGATTGCACACACACACACACACACACACACACACACACACACACACACGTTTTAATTTCTAGAGTAATTTAGACACTGAGCTATCTGAGTGAATTTTGCTTTCCCTCTTAATGTAGTTCGTGTGAAAAGACTATTCTGGTCCCTGCTTTGAAAGAAAGGAAATCAGAGTGAAATTGGTTCTTTTTGGCGTGCCACCTGGTTCCCAAGGAGACAGCGGCTCTGAGGAGCTCTAACCTCCTTCCCAACTAGCTTTTGGGACTTAACTGGAGCCTTCAGAGGGATTTGGATCCATGAATGTAATCCATTGTTATAATAAGTTTCTAAAACCCAAGTCGGGATGTTCATGAATTTTCTCACACACCAGATATTTCCAAATGCCCATTATGCACCAAATGTTGTGGTTGGTGTGGTGGAAATGACAGAGATGACCAGAGCACAGCTCAATCTTCTAGAAACTTGCAATCTGAACAATCTATTGAGATACAAATTGCAAGATAAAAGAGTAGCAAGGAAATACAAAACAGGCTCCAAAAGAAAGACTTTGTGAACCAGGTAATGAATCCAGCAGGTAGATGTAGAATGAATTAACATAGAGGAAAAACCAAAGGTATGTAACAAGGTAGGATGCAACCACCAAAACATCAAACATGAACATTTATCAATATATGTGCTAATATATGACTTGCATTTATGACCTTTTTTGTTTTATTCACATGTATATGCTATAGAACATGAGAACTTTTGTTGAAAATTACTTCTTACTGCCATTAAGGGAAGACAGCAAAGAACTTCACTTCTGTAAAAAAGAAAGTGACCCCAAAGTATAGGTAACTTTCAGCCGCATGCATTGTATTTCTTTTTAAACTTAGGTGTCCTACCTATTAAAGAAATGTAGTTATTCTCCTCCAGACATTTTTCTGGCTGAAGAGGAACAAGGGGACAAGGTCATGTGTGAATTCTATCCTTTAGAATGACCTTTAGTGATTTTTGGAAATCCAGGATTGGTGGCACATTTTTCAGAGTAACAATCTCTATTGCTAATCCCAGTGTACCTCTAAATCTTCTGGCCTATCTCCTTCTACCACTAGAGTGCACCAGAATATTTATTACCAGCATGGAGAGCCCAGTGACTGTGCTTCAATTATAGAGTCTCATCTTTCCTTTCCATTTGATAATTCTATCACATAAGCATTAACAATTCATCACATTAATGCTGAATCTGTACATCATCTAGGAAGAACTCGTCTACTTTCTCTGATCTCTTGCAGTTTCTGACTATCTACTCTGTAGTTACTTGTCAACTAAAGGGAAGGAGGCAATGCTGATGGTTACTTTGTGTTCTTTCCTATCATTACAAGCATCTACTAAAAAGATTCCTGCACCTTGCCTGACAAATGCAAATAAATATTATCTACTTGATTAATCACAGTAATATACACAGAACATTCATCTTTTATTAAAAAGAATTTCTGCCTTTCCAGAATTTTCTGGGAGTTTTCATTGTTTCCTTCATTTTTATAGCAATGTAAAGGAGCCATGTTGTATACATCTAATACTCCTCTTTCCCTTAAATGTAATTTATACTATATAAACCTCACAATTCTCCTTCAATACTTTCAAATTACACTATTGACTTCTCATTTGGGACTTTTATTATATAAATGAACCAAGATATGTATATAGATAGATAGACAGATAGATAGATAAATATCTTCTCTGAAAATAATTACAGATGGGAATGTACAACATAAGACATATTTTATTCTTTTTTTTTAAATTGGAGTCTCACTCTGTCACCCAGGCTAGAGGGCAGTGGCACACTCAACGGTCACTGCAGCTTCGACCTGCTGGGCTCAAGTGATCCTTCCACCTCAGCCTTCCAAGTAGCTGCATGTCTGTTTGATATTAACATAGTCCAGGACCCATAGGTTATAGGAAAAAAACCCAGCATTTGGAATCAAGCAAGGCTTATGACTTCATTCAGTGGCCAAAATTATAATAAATTGCCCTTTTTGGTGTGTATATTTTGAATACTATAAGTTTGTACTGGAAGTGAAGGAAGGAGTCTGCTTGGCAAGGGTAATAGAACAGATTGAAATACACAATGCTGGCATGAACTTTGGCAAAAGATTCTTTTAACAAGCCAATGAGCTAGTGATGATCTCTACAAATTCCTAGAAAACTCCTTTGAAAAGACAATTAAAAACTGGACTATTATCAATATATTTTAGTAATATTCAGCACAAGAATATATTATCTTAACACCTATTAAGTTCTTGGTACTGAATGGGCTAGGATCTAGGGTGGATTTCATACATACAGTAACATAAGTTATTGACTTGGCATTCTGATGAAAGACATAAAATATCCTACTTCCAAAAGTATTTCTCCTATGTTTGTCTTCACCTTAAATTTCATTATTTGAGAATCATTACCTTTGAGTAAAGTAATATTTCCAGGATACTTTTATTAAAAGGAAAATTTCACACAGGAAAGATAGCCCATAGAATTACCAATAATGGTGATGGTGATCATAGCAGCTAATATTTGTTTAGGCTTAACACAAGTAAAAACTTTTCTAAAGTGCTTTGCATGTCTAACTTATTCACTCATGTCAGTTGCTATCATTATTATCATTTTGAATATGACAAATCTGAAATTCAGGAAGTTAAACAACTTGCCCAAGATAACAACTAGTACATGGCAAAGGTAGATTAAAACTTAGGGAGTTTTGATTGAAAATCATATTTTTAATCACTAGTCTATATAATGGTGACTCCCAAATTTCTATTTCTAGTTTATCTATTTTCCTCTAAGGTGTAGACTTACAACTGTCAACTTGACATTTCTACTTGGATGTCTCAAAGGCATCTCAATGATAATGTGTCAAAAATTGATCTCTTTATTTTCACCACCATTTCCCAGGTCACACATGAATACACCCCAAAACAAGTATTCTTTTCACATTTCAGACACACACCTTTATATCTTCCCCATTTCACTTAAAGTTACCACAACCAACCCATGCCTGACTCTTAAGAACCAGTCTGACTCTCAAAGCTCTCTCATCCCATATCCAAACCCCTGCAGTTTCTATTTGTTTTGCATCCAAAATGAACCCCAAATCTGTCCACAATTTCCAACTTGAGCTAAGCCGCCAGCATCACTCACTGAATTAACATCCTATCTGCCCCCAAGGTTTCTTTCCCTATTTCTCTACCACTACCAAATTCATTTTATATATTGAAATCATTGTGAACTTTCAGAAACATGTCAGAAAAGACGCATTCTTTGTAAAAAACCTTCAACAGTTTTACATTGTACTTAATGTATACATTTTTATTATGACTCAAATACTCTGTGTCTTCTCTCCCTTCTCTCTCTCTCTCTCTCTCTCTCTATCTCTCAACATCCTCTTAGAACCCTTCTAACCCCTACTTGCATTGTTCAAGTTAGAATGATGACCAACAAATTCCTACAGCATGCTAAGTTGATGGCACAGGATGTCTATATGCATCCCCCCCATATGTTTGATTTTCCTAGATTCTCACATGGTTGGCTCCTTCTCATTCTTCAAATTTTAGTTTAACCATTGGCTTCACTTAGCCATTTTCTCTGATCATCCTATCAAAAGTAGTCTATACCCATTATCTTCTTTTAGCAGTCTGTTTCTCTATTTTATAAAGTGAATCACAATCTATAACCGTTTAGTTACTTATTGTGTATTTATTTATTTATTCCTATCATGTCAATGTACTTTCTATGATATCAGGGACCTAATAACTCTTATTCTTCATTGTATACTCAGTGCTTAACTCAGAATGCAGCTTCCAGGGGACATTCAATAAACAACTGCTGAATATTTTAACCACAAGGCAAATATCTAAATATTAAAGAAATGAAAAGATAAAATTCAAAGGATAGTAAAAGATATACTAAGCAAAGACAAACTGAGAAAGTTGAAGGAACTCTTAACAAAAAAAAACAAAAACAAAAAAATCAGATTTTAAGATATATATATATATTTCTCTTAAATATATAATATATTATATATATAAAACCCATTAAATTAGCTGATTAAAATATCTACTCTACTATGTAAACTGATTATAATTACATTACTTAAAAGATAAAGCATAAGATCATTTCAACAAATGAAGTAAAAACATTTGATAAAATTCAGTGCTCATTTATGATAAAGACTGCTGGCAGACTAGAAATAGAAAGTAATGTCCTTTCACTGAGCTTCAGTATATTATCAGCAAATATCATGCTTAATAACGTAATGTAATGTTTAAAATTCATGAACAATGCAAGTTTGCCCACCATCAGTGTTCTAGCCAGTGTGGTAATAATAATAGTTTTTTTTTTAAATAGAAGTATTAACATTTGGAAAGGAAAAAGTCTGGTAAGTGTTCATTAATATGAATGTTTATATGGTAAGTCAAAATAATCTACATTGAACATTATCACTTATAAATTTAGGAAGCTCTGTGTTTATTACATTAATACATAATCAACTGCATTTTTACAAAGGATGTATAAGGCTTTTAAAATGTGATTTGGTTTCTGTGAGAGATCACTCAGTATTTTAAACTCTAATTCCACCCAGGTTGCTGCGAAATTCATGATTTTGTACTTTTTTATGGCTGTATAATATTCCATTGTGTATATGTACCACATTTTTAAAATTAAGTCCTCTTTTTATAGACAGCATGGTTGGTTCCATGATCTTGCTATTGTGAAAATGCTGTGATAAACATATGTGTGCAGTATCTTTTTTATAGAGTGATTTGAGTTCTTCAGGGTATATTCCCAGTAGGGGGATTGCGGGATCATATGGGAGGTCGATACTGAGAGCTTTTAGGAATCTGATTTCCACAGAGGCTGTACTAGTTTACACTCCCACCAACAGTGTAGAAGTGTTCCCTTTTCACCTGAGCATCACATGTTCTCACTCATAAGTGGACTTTGAACAACTACTATAATACTATAAGAAAAGGATTAGCCAGGCTTGGTGGCTCAGCCTGTAATTCCACGCATTTGGGAGGCTGAGGTGAGTGGATTGCCTGAGCCTGAGGGTTTGAGACCCGCCTGGGCAG
>NW_007245869.1:536090-563960 GCF_000164805.1 Carlito syrichta | reverse complement strand
TCGGCAGGCGAGACCTCATCTCTACAATAAATAAAAAAATTAGCCGAGTGTGGTAGCGCGTGCCTGTGGTTCCAGCTACTTGGAAGGCTGAGGAGGAAGGATCGCCAGAGCCCAGCAGGTCGAGGCTGCAGTGGCCTGGAGTGGCCACTGCACTCTGCACTCGTCTGAGTGACAGAGTGAGACTCCAACTCAAAAAAAAGAAAAGAAAAGAAAAGGATTGACAGTGGCGGGAAACTAAGGCTGAGGGGGACAGGGAGGGGAAGGGAGGTGGGATTAACGATAGTCAGTATCAATCTGGGCAAAGGGGTCACACCTCATCATCAAGGGTACTGCACAATGAATATTTGTATACTTAACCCTTAACTGTACCCCACAACTTTAAAATAAAAAATATATATTAAAAAATAATAAATAAATAAAAGATAAAATAAATAAATAAAATAAAATATGATTTGGGCCCGGCTCGGTGGCTCAGCCTGTAATCTCAGCACTTTGGGAGGCTGAGGAGGGTGGATTGCCTGAGCCCGCAGGTTTAAGACCAGCCTGGGCAAATTGGAAAGATCTCATCTCTACAATAAAAAAATTTTTTAAAATAGCCAGATGTGGTAGTCCATGCCTGTAGTTCTCGCTACTTGGAAGGCTGAGGCAGAAGGATCACCTTAGCCCAGCAGGTCGACACTGGGGTGGCTGTGAGTGTGCCACTGCACTCCAGCACTCCAACCTGGGTGACGGAGTGGGACTCCAACTAAAAAATAATAATAATAAAATTTAAAAATATGATTTGACCTATTAAAATGCCATTCTTTCCCTTTTTTATGCAACTGACTAAAAATCAGAAGGCTATTAAAGTCCTCAAGTTGTTCTCATCTAAGTCAAAGGGAAAGGATTTGAATTACAGGATCATTAATTTTGTTAGGGAAAGGATGAATATAAAGAAGAATAATTGTATTTCTTAAAGATAGATGTGTTCCGCAGAAGAAAATGAGAGCCTAATGCCATTACATTTAATTTATCTGTCTCTCCTTACTGTACAAATAACCAAGATTTGAAATATTCATACTTTCCATGATTATACAACCTTCATAAGAACTCATGAAGACAGAAAAACTAAGTAAAAGGAATGCACAGAATAACTCTCTGAAATACACAGGTGAAATTTGTCTTGAAATTTCCCAACACAAATCTTTCTCCTAGATTTTCAACCTAAAATTATTTTGGAAACATTTTTGGATTATATTCAAAACATAATCATTTTCTTCCAGACTGCATATTTAATATATGTCAGAATCCCCAATGAAATATTGATCAATGTTCCTTTTACATATAATAGGGTTTAATCACAGCCCATTCCATATATAAATTACTTTCTGTTAAATAAATGTACTTAATTACAAACTGTGGATAGCAATGTCTTCATCACGTTTGTTTATTCAGTAAGTATTTCCTTGAATACCTGGTGTATGCTAGGCACCCATATTGGTAACATAAAGACAAGTTCCAATTCCTACTTTCAAAGTCTTTACAATCTAATGGATGATGAGACAAACAGATTATTAGAATATGTGGTAGCTAATTCTATAAAGGGCTAAGATCAGAAAAACCATAAAGATAAAGATATATGAGTCCTTTTCTATGATAGGAGTGGTCAAGTAAAGCTTCCTGGAAGAGGTAAGGCTTGAGTTTAAGCTGAAGAAGTGGCTGAACTGCTTAAGCAGCAACTGTGAGACACCATTAATCATTTTTGTTTTCAGTGAATAATTGACTGGGGAGTAGAAGAAGGGTGATGACAAAAGATAAAGATGCAGGCAGAGTCAAACAGGGATTGTATGTCATGATAACTCATCTAGAGAGTAAAAGCTTTTGTGGATCCACTGAAAGATATTAAGATGGAAGGACTATCCCCTAAAGCCTCTAAAAAGAGCATAGCATAGCCAACACCTTGATTTTACACTTCCAGCATTTATAACTGGGAGATGGTAAATTTCTATTGTTCTAAGCCACTTGATTTGTGGTAAATTTTTATGGCAGCCTCAGGAAAACAATACAGAATCTAATGCAGACTCTCTTATGGGCTGGATTATGTCCCCCTGACCCTTCGAATATGTATGTTGAAGCCCTAACATCCAATACCTCAGAATGTGCCTGTATTTGGAGATAGGGCCTTTAAAGAGATAATCAAGTTAAAATGAGTCTTTTAGGGTGCACTCTAACCCCATCTGACTGATATTATTTTAAGAAGAGGAAATTTGGAAACAACAAGACATGTCAGGTCTGTGTGTGCCCAGAAGAAAGACCATGTGAGAATACAACAAAAAGGCAGCCTTCTGAAAGCTGAAGAAAGAAGCTGCAGAAGAAACCAAACCTTGCTGACACTCTAGTCTTAGACGTCTAGCCTCTAAAATGATGAGAAAGCACATTTTCATTGCGTAAGCCACTGTCTCTGGTATTTTGTTATGATAGCAAACCCATATGCACAGTAATACAAACAAAAAGAAATAAAAACTTGAAACGAGGTGGTAACTGAGGGGATGGAGAAATGTGCACCGGTTGGAGTTTAGAAGCAAGATGGAATCAACACATTCAGTATGTTAAGGAAGGTGAGGGAAAGAACCCCAACTACGTATGTTCAAATATTGATACAATGGAGTCAGTGGAGACGAGAAAGAAAAAGAAGATAATCAGCAGGGAAATATGTCCGAGGAAGTGGGATATCAGCAATCAAGAACACAGTTGAAGATATCAGCCTTACATAGGAGAACTAGTCAATTGGGAAGACAAACATGGAAATCAAATGGGGTGGGGGAAGTATTGTCAAGGTAATATGAATAAACTGATAAATGAGGTTGCAGGAAAATGAGAGCATCTAATTTTGTTGGAAAATAGGCATGCTATATATCATAGGTGATGGAGAGAGGGAAGGGAGAGATAGAGAATCAAGGGAAGAAGGAGATTTGAGGAAAGCTGAGAGGGTTTAAATAACTGCTGTGATGAATTGAATAGAGTACTGCCTAGGGACAGATAGAAAACTTGTAGGACTGTGCCAGAGTTTGATTACTTGCAGGTCCCAAACTCCTCCACTGTGTAACAGATTCTCCAGCAAATCTCAGAGGCTCAGGATGAGGAAGCAGCCTTTGCTGGGGAATTAATCAATTCAGGTTAATACTTCACATGCTTATTAAGCACCTAGTGAATGCCAGGCAGAGTATTAAGGGGTGATGATACTGTGTAAAGAAGTATAAGGCATGATCTTAGTCCTAAGAATTATATGACCCCTGGATATTTCCTAGATAAGCCAGCGGGTTAGGTCAAGAACATATAAAACTTTAGAAAATATAAAATACAAGGGTACAGCAAAGGAACAAATATACAACTATGATGGTTAAAAAGAAAAGATCTTGAAGACGTATTGAGACACCACCACATAACAAGTATCCTATTATTCATAGAGTAGTTGATATTAAGAACAGGCTATAGATAGTAAGTGAGGTTTTGCTAGCCAACCCAAGATGAAGTCCTGGGTGTATTCCATTTGACTGAATTATAGTAATGAAAGATTAAACTATTTAGCATGTGGGCATTGAATATCAGCCTCAAAAATTTGCTCTCTTATTTTGTAGGCACTGAGGAAGGATGGAAAGTTTTTGAACAGAGATTAGCATCTTCAAAACTTTAAGTATCCTCAGGTAACACGGATTGAAAAACAGGTGAGATTGAGCATGGTGGGATCACTTAAGGATACCTGGAATTGACAGTAGTCAATATCCACCTGGGGAAGCAGGGGGCAAACTTGCACAGTGAACACTTGTATACCTAACCCTGAATTGTACCCCACAATTTCAAAATAAAAATTAAGAGAGAAAAAAAGCCAGTTTAGATATCTGAGAGAGAGAGAGAGAGAGAGTGGCCAAGAGAAATGAGACCAGGGCACAGTTCTCAACTCCTCATTTGTCCATTTCTACACTTTGGACATATCACTGAGCCTCTTCTGATCTCAGTTCTTCATTGTAAAATTGAAGCGATTGGAAGAAATGCCTTTTAAGGGCCCCTTTGAGCAATATAGTTTTATGATTCTTAGATTCTGAACAGGAGCAGTGGCAGTTAGGAAACTATGGGGCAAAGTGGAGAGAAATCTTTAGGGCTTTTCAAATCTTAAATACAGTATGAGTACAAATAAAACATTTTCCACTTCACTTCCATATGCAATCTCTATTCCACTTCGCTCTGTTGATTACCACGTTTTCTCTTGCATCACACACACACACACACACACACACACACACACACACAGAGAGAGAGAGAGAGAGAGAGAGAGAGAGAGAGAGAGAGAGCCTCTTCTATTAAGATGAGTTGGAAATTTTGCTGTTCATCCCTCCTCTACTCTCGTTTCCACTCTGTTCACCTCAGATTAATCCTCTTTTAGGAAATTTCTCATACTCAAGATGTCCAAAGATGAATTTATGATTTCAGAATCTGTGCTTCCTTGCCTGTAAGTTTTCTCTTCCTACCGTTTTCCACCTCTCTCTCCTGACTACCAGCCACCCAGGTGTTCAAGTCACTACAATGGATTCCTTCTTCCTCACGCTCTCCTCACCAATCTCTCTGTTCCACAGAGTCTGTCTCCTCAGGTGTTTCCCTATCAATATTTCCCTCTTACTCCTTCTGGCTGGAGTTTTCACCACCTTCCCTTGGATCATTCCAATTTCCACCTAATTCATTTCCCTTTATTCATTAAAACCCATTCTCTCCATCATTTTGTTGATGATTTCCTCTACTTTCTTTCTTTTTCTCTCCTTAACTGTTCCCAACTTTATAAAGATATACTTGACACATACAATTGTATGCGTTTAATGTCTACCATGTAATGTTTTGAGAGATATATACATCATAAAATAAGTACCATAGTACATATTTTATGATGTATAATTAAAGCTAATTAACATTTTCATCATCTCATATGGTTACCTTTTTGTGTGTGGTGAGAACACTTAAAATTTACTCTCTTAGCAAATTTCAAGTATACAATAATATATTAATAACAGTAGTCACCCTGATGTATATTAGATCTCCAGAACTTACTTATCCTGCTTAACTAAAACTTTGTACCATTTATTAAATAAGAACTCATTTCTGGCTATTTTACTTTTCTGTTTAAAAGATTTTAGGTATTTGATATAGAAGTTTATGCTCATTTCACTGTATTTCTTGTAGGTCTGCCTTTATATTCACCTCCTTCTTTCTTTTTTTAAGTTTTTAAGCAATCTTCAGATTTTTAGACAGTTCACACACACACACATCCAACATAAAGATACATATAAGAATGTTTATAGAATTGTAATTGTAATGCCCCAAACTGGAAACATTCAAAATATCCATCAACTATAGACTGATTATAGAATGATTAAATATGCTATGATATATTAACACAACGGAATATTGTAGACCAGTGAAAATATGCACACATAAAGGAACAATATAGATGAATCTCACAGCATGTATATTGAGGATACATTTTATGATTTCATTTATATGATGTCAAAATGAAGAACACGGAATTAGACCTCAAAGAAGATACAAGTGATGGTTTCTGGTGCTGCTAATATATTTTTTCATCTAAGTGGTGGACACACAGATGTAGACACCTAGCGAAAATTCACAGAGTTGTACCTTTTTAAGTGTGTGTGGTTATTTAATAAAATAAAGTATTAAATAAATAAAATTATACAGTTATATAAACTATGCAGAACGAAATTAAAGGTTGAGTACTGGGTGAGGAGCTGCATACCTATAATCCCACTTACTCAGGAGACCGAAGTGGAGGTTGGCTTGAGGCCAAGAGTTGGAGTCCAACCTGGGCAACATAGTGAGGTCCGAACTCAAAAAAAAAAAATAGATTGAAGAAAGTAGAGAAAATGCTTGCATAGAACAAGTATATTGAAAGATCAACATCAGTCCTATACCTGCCTGACAAGTTAATTCTGGACTTCCTAGCACATATTTCCCTAATATTCCAAACTGATATAACAAATAGTATTGCTTTGATAAAGGATGTGTCTATTGTAATTGTCCTATAATGAAGGTTCTTGCCACCACAACCAGTGCCAATGTAGTAAAACAATTCAACAAGATGCTAAAACAATGCCATCTAATTACATAGGTCTTTCATAATTTGTCTAGATCCAAGAAAGTCTTTTAGGATATTCAGATAAATAGATAGACTGCACATCTTTCAGAAAATCTTCGATAGATGTTAATTTGTTTAATTGGACTTTCCCTAAGAAATGAAAGGCTGACAACAGTTTAAGATCACGTTCTCCAGTAAGAGCCTGGAGTACAGATACTCTAGGTTTCTGATCAGGAGCAAGTCTATATATCTCCAACCACCTTAGCACAGAATCAGAATTGCACACAATAAGGAGAACAGAGAAGCCTCGCTGGCACATTTGGCTGACAGGTTGCTGCTCAAAAAACGCCTGGGGATTCAGTCCACATTTTGCTTAGGAAACAGACTTGGCTTCACTCATAATACAACCAAGGTTCAGTGATCTCAACTATTAAATAAGATTGGAACTTTTTTTAGCAGATGTTACTAATCACTTGCCATAGCCATTAAAAAAATCATAATGGTGCAACTTCCTGGTGATCACTCTGAGGTAAATTAATTGCAAAAAATATACTTCCTTGGTAGCTGAAAGATTTGACCTGATGCATCAAGTGGTTAAAGGTAAGCCAATTCAATAATGAGAGACTTCTGCCATGAAAAATGATTCTGGTGTTAGAGTCTTGTGGTATTATTTCTGAAAATATATGATCAATTGGTTTCTATGACAGTCCTTAGTATGGGGTGCAATCATGCTATTGTCCAAGAGAAAAATATTTATCTCTTTTTTTTTTCTTATCAATCGGGGTCTCAATTTGTCATCAAGATTGGAGTGTAGTAGCATGATCATGAAGATCCCAGTTCACTGCAACCTCAACTTCCTGGGCTCAGGTGATCCTCCTATCTCAGCATCCCAAGTAGCTGGGACTACAGGCACATGCTACCATGCCCTGCTAATTTTTTGATTGTTTTGTGGAGAGAGGTTTTGCTATGTTGCCCAGACTGGTCTCAAATTCTTTGGCTCAAGCAATCCACCCTCCTTGGCCTCTCAAAGTACTGGGATTACAGGTGTGAACCACTGCACCTGGCCTATTTGTCTTTAATTTTTTTTTTTTTAAGAAAGAGTTTCACTCTGTTACCCAGGCTGGAGTGCGGTGGCATGATCACAGCTCACTGCAATCTCAAACTCCTGGGCTCAAGTGATCCTCCTGCCTCAACCTTCCAAGTAAGCTGTGACTATAAGCATGCATGACCAAGCCTCACTATTTTTTTCATTTTTTGTAGAGATGGGGTCTTGCTTTGCTGCTCAGGCTGATCTCGAATACCTGGCCTCAAGTCATCCTCCCTTTTTGGCTTCTCAAAGTGCTGGAATTACAGACATGAGCCACTACACCTGGCTGAAATGTTTATCTTTATATTCTCAGTGGCAGAAAGATATGTGTTTATTTAATCCAGAAATATCAAGTAATTAATGTACAAGTTCAAGGAGAGAAAGGTAATGAAAACACATTCCTGGTTTTTGTCCTACTTGAAATTATCATCCAAGGACTGTGAGTGACTCTCTGTTGTACTTGGGTGCATCTGCAAATTAGGTTTAATAGTTAGTTTATCCAGGTGATTCCATGTACAAAGTCTCAATAGGCTTTTGTCCATATTAACCTATGACATAGTCAATAGTACAAAATACCAGTACTTAATGAAAGCAACAAGGCTATATATATATCAATTTTAATTTTTAATTAAATATTTAGTGTATGATATAGATAGAGCATAAATGTAGAGACTGCCTTGATCATAATTTGATAAATGCCCTAAGTTTTAAACATTTGTCTCATGTGATATAAATTCAGTTCAGTTACCCCTATCATCCTGGTTACACGGGGAAACAACTTAAAATAGTCATCAACTCTCTCTTTCATTTTATGTGAGTCGTCTTGTGAACAATTATGCTTATCTTTTTTCCTAAAATACCTTTGCCTTGGGGTAGCTGCACGGTGATTATGAGTATACATTTTGAAAGCACAATGATCTCAGTTTTAACCTTGGATCTGCCACCTCCCAACAATGGTCTTAAACAAATTATTTAAACTCATTCAATTTTAGTTTACTACTTTATAAAAGCCAAAATAATCGTGATAGCTACTTCATAAATTTACTAAATGCTTGATACATATGAGCTGAAGGAATGAGTAAATACCTGAGTGATTAAGAAAAGCCAACAAATTCCATTTTCACCTCTATCCTTGGCATCTGTCATCTGCACCAACACTTACTGAAATAGCAAGAGAAAGGAAAAGCATAAAAGTTATAATGAACCATGTGTCCTTGTGCATTACAATGGAAAGTTGCCAAGGACAAGTTGTGCATGAAGAATTCAATAGTTCTTTTTTCACTGAGGGACACATTTAATAGATAAAAACTCTCCCATTAATATAATCGCTCTGTTCTTCAATGATATATTGGCTGTAACACCTAACTTTAAATACTACTTCAAATGCTAAGCTAATGCTGCTAATGCCTAACTTTAATTTTATTTTTACTTTAAAATTATATGAAAATTTGAGTCAGGGTTTCACTCTGTTGCCCAGGCTGGAGTGCAGTGGACGCTCACAGCCACCGCAGTCTCAACCTGCTGAGCTCAGGCCATTCTTTCGCCTCAGCCTTCCAAGTAGCTGGAACTACAGGTACATGTTACCACATCCAGCTAAGTTTTTATTTATTTATTGTAGAAATGAGGTCTCTCCAAATTGCCCAGGCTGGTCTCGAACCCTTGGGCTCAGGCAATCTTCTCGCCTCCACCTCCCAAAGTGCTGGTATTACAGGTGTGAACCACTGCTCCCGGCCTAAATATTTTTTTTAAACAAAGCTACATGCTTAACCGTTAGTCCCCGAGTCAAAAAAGTCCACATAAGAAAAATAAATTTTAAAAATTTAGAACCTGGAACATTAATTTTGTAAGTTTAATGATTGCTTTTAAATGACAATGATGGTACAATTCATTCAGTAAATATATATTGACTACTATATTGCCATTAGGTATATTTTTAATATCTATCTTGTGCTTTACATTATTTATGTTGTTGAGTCTTCATAACAGTCCTTCAGGATGAGTGCTAAAATCTTTTAGCAGTTGCAAAACTCATGACGGATACATATGGGACGAGAAATTTCATTGCAATGCCTTCATCACTTCTGTATACTTCAGTCCATGACTTTGTTGCAGTTTCCTATCATTATAATTCTGTATTAGATAGTTGATACTATGCAATTGATTATAAAATGAATTCTTCCTTTAAAAACCTTTTAAAGTTAACAAAGTAATCCCATATATTATCCCATTTAATCTTCGCCATAATTTAGTATGATATAAATTATTCTTTCCCTCATATATTAAACAGAGGCTACAGAAGTTAGATAATTTTCTCAAGAACTCAAATCTATTAAATGCAAAACTAAACTTAAGCTGGGTTCTTCTTCATTAATTACCAACTAGATGCAACATAAAAAATCAAATACATTTTTTCCTGTCAAGTTGGCATATATAAGAACATGATAATATTCAGGGCTTACAAAGTTATATGGACATCACCACTTTCATATATTCTGGTGCAAATATAAACAAATTCAGTCAAACCATTCTAGAAGGAAATTAACAATGCTTCTCTTTCTATGAGATGACCATACTCTCCTGTTTCCTTGAATTTAGACTTGGTCATATTACTTGATTTGGCCGATTAATTTTATTGAGCTAGGAAGAAACGTGTAGCACCATCATGTACTTCACTACTCTCTCCTCATGGCCTTAACAACCAGCAGTGTCCAAGATAATGATCGCTGACAGCCTAGTCCCAGAGAAGACATGATGTGGGGAAGAGCCCAAGCCACCCTGATGATTCCTATCACAAACCACTGTCTTAAGTCTCGGGATTTTGAGTTGTTGTCAACCCAGTCCAACCTAATGCATCGGAAATTTTTCCACTGAGAATTTATTCTGAAGGAATAGTTAGGCATATTCACAAAGTTTTAGCTAAATTTATCTTCATGACAGTGAACTTAGAGGTAAACTCCTTGCCTAATTATCAGATAACTTCTAGGTAAATAATAGTACATCTAAGTATACCTCAGAAAACAAGTATATCTTAAACTACATCTGCTATAACACTAAAAGGAATTCAAGAGGATAATAAATGTTCAAACTTTATGTACTATATAATCATAATTTTTTTTGTTTTCAGAGTCAATATACACTAAGGTGTTTATAGAACTATTTATAAATGCCTTTCATTTTGCTTTAAATATATTTTCTTGCATGTTCCTATTGCTTTTTAATCATCTTCTTTAAAAGTAATGAAAACAGCGACAATAACATGAGCAAAACATCGGACACATTTTTTATCTCAAGCCCTATTTTCGTTGCACTAAATTATGCTACATCTTCAGTGATAAAGTTAGGTTTTTCCATAATAAATGGAAGACATGGAATGAAGGCTTGGCTTTGACCACTGGAGTTCTATTTTTCTTCTAGAACCAACAATTGAGCACTGTTGGGAAGGAGACCAGTCATAATAATAGCAGATTACTTAGGTATCCTTGCAAAGTTGGAATGTGATGCACCAGCAAGTTAAGCAAACATTTGGTCCTTTTGTCTTTGCTTATTGACTGAAAGAAGAAATTTGATGTACTCAGAGTAGGGATACACTGTCAAAATGCCGTGTCCTCAATCTGCGAAGATCATGAAAATCAAGGAAAGACAGAGAAACCGACACGGTTTAAAGGAGACTGGGAAGAGATGGCAACTAACTACAATGTGATATCCTGGATGCTGCTAATCAGTGGATCTTATGCTAGACAGACAATTCTTAATTACCAAGTAGACACAAGGTAATCGCAAGGGTTCTCAAATGAGGAAGAGAGAGGCAGAAGTGTCCCTGTCAGAGCAATGCAGTAAGGAGAAGAACTCAACAGACTGTTGCTGGATTTGAAGATGGAAGAGCGCCACACACCGAGAAAGGCAGATGCTTCTAAAAGTGGGAAAAGGCAAGAAAATAAGTTCTCATCTTGTGCTTCCAAAAGAAATATAGCCTTGTCGACACCTTAATTTTTTCTAGTGAGCTCCATTTCAGACTTCTGACCTCCAGAATTGTGCACTAATAAATTTGTGTTGTTTTAAACCAAGTTTGTGGAAATTTGTTACAAAAGTGGAAAATTTGTTTGTGGAAAATTTGTTACATCAAAAACTCATACAACAGATACATAGACACTCACTGTACTATCTTTGCAACTGTCCTGTAATCTAAAATCATTACAAAATCAAAAGTTATTGAAATAAAACTTTAAGAAAAGTCAGGATGCTTTTACATGGCTGCAATCAGTCAACGGGCTTCTCAGCCTAACAGAACATTGAAGGCTCAGATACAGTTGCATTTCCTGCTCACAGGCTCTTAGAAGGTCCTGACTCCTATTCAGCCTTTCCCAGGTTTGACTTGTTAGTCTGATGCCAAACCTAGGTACCCCAGGATTTGACATCTCTCCTACTTCTCACAGATCTCTTACCTCTGTCTCTTCCCTAGTTACAACTTTGCCACTGCTGTTTAGGTGCTGACAACTCAAATAGTTGCCACCACCTCCCACGAAGTTGGGTAAAACAACCAGTTTTTATGTAACACATTTTCCTGAGAGTAAAATGTTAGAAAAGAGCTGGGATATGTTACCATAGCAACCAGATAGAAATGAAAAGTGCGGTCAACTCTTTTGTTGGGGCTACAGAATATCAGGAAACTATGCAATCATCAAGTCAGTTTGAACAGTTCTTCTCCCTCACCAGATCCCAGTCATTATTCTGAATGTGTATCAAACTGTCAGCATGAGTTGTTTTCTTTAGAGATACAAAGAGTAGATTTAGTTTAGGAATCAAAAAAATGAATTGTTAGCAAGGGGTCTTCGACTAAAGCTTTCCTCAGTTTTTGTGTTCTTTATGCATTTGTTAATCCTTGATTGTTGTATTTATCATCTCAAATTTAGTTACTTCATATGTACAGGGTCAACCTTTAAAAAGTTGTCTGTCCACAGGTTCCAGGAAATCTTTTCTAACTCATCCTACTCTATTTCTAGGTAGCTAAGATGCTATCATTAGTGAGTTTATCCTTTAGGCATCATATTTGGACATTGGGTCTACCATGTATATCATATGTAGGCCTTGCCAAATGTTGGTAAACCTTTCAAAGTATTCCTGGGATTAATATTTACCTCCAGTTTTTTGGTGTGTGAAGAATCAATGCTACATAACAGGTACTCTTTTGTTGTTCATCACCTCCTCCTCCTCCTCTTCCTCCTCCTCCTTCTTCTTTCTTGGTCTTGATGGTCCCACACTTACCTGTAAAAAATGCAGGGGACAAAATCTGGAAAGGTAGCTAAGATCACGAGCCTTCAGAATTGTTAGCATTCATAAAGATACTTTAACTCATTTCTTC
Source organism: Carlito syrichta (assembly GCF_000164805.1). Taxonomy (NCBI): domain Eukaryota; kingdom Metazoa; phylum Chordata; class Mammalia; order Primates; family Tarsiidae; genus Carlito; species Carlito syrichta. The sequence goes on along the minus strand of NW_007245869.1, from coordinate 551,393 downwards.
ATCATGTAGATGTGGAAACTGAAACCTGGAAACACTGGGGATTCTTCCCAAGATGAGAGCATCAATCCCTGGCAAACATAGGACCAAAGGCTAGGTCTTCCAAACCATTGAATTTCTTCCCCTAAAAGGGAAAGCTAGCACTCTGAGTATAGACGATATAATGGTAAAAGTTGACAAGTTCCTAGGAAAAGACTAGCCCAAATGACACAGAAAAGACATAGCCCAAATGACTGGTTGGATCTCTGAGATATTAAGAAGACATCAATATCAAGTCTTCTTCGAAGGTAAGGCCTGTTTATGTACCTATGGATAATTGTTTCTGCTATATTTTGTACTTTACTTATCATGGCAAATAATTACCATGCATCTAATTATTTGGTTGACCTTTTTACTTTGTATGTATCCTGGGGAAAAAAATGCTAATTTTGATTATTTTAGTAATGTCAATACCTACCACAATACCTGTCTTAAAAGAAAGGTAAACACTTTGAGGTTTTTTTTCCCCTGATAATTTAGGTGCTTTTGTAGTAAAATAAAAAACCTTCCTGCAAAAAGAATGTTACTAATTATTATAGCTTTAGATCTATTAATATTTATTCAGCTAGCCAATCATTAATCACACATTTACAACTCTCTAGTAGGAAAATTATATAAGGTGTGAAATTGTATATGGTATGTATAAGTATGTGTTTGGTCCAGAAATTATTCTGAGTACATGTAATTAAAAAAAAATTTAGGCTGGGTATGGTGGTGTGTGCCTGTAATCCCAGCACTTTGGAAGACTGAGGCAGGCAGATTGCTTGAGTACAGGAATTTCAACTTGAGACTGGCCTAGGCAACATAGCAAAACATTGTCTTTAAAAAAAAAAAAAAACACCAAGTATGGCGGCACACACCTGTAGTCCCAGCTCCACGGAATGTTGTGAGAGAAGGATCACCTGAGACTACAAGACTGAGGATGCTGTGAACTGTGATTTTCATGATAATGCTACTGCACTCCATCCTGGGAGACAGAGTGAAACGCTGACTCAAAAAATAGAATAAATAAATAGATAAATAAATAAATAATCTAAGCATTGGTTTTTTAGTAGTTTTCCATCATAATATGTCTTCATGATATGAGGAGATATTTTTGTCAATTAAAATAACCAGACTGTGTTGAATTGACCCCGTGAGTGAACCAAAGTATTCCTACCTGGCAGAGTCTAGAATTCATAGCTCTTGAGATACTGGAGTGTCTTGGAGGAAGAATTCATTCCTTCAGCATTCTCTGACTTCATCTTCTCTGGGTCATCATGAATGGAAAAGCGAATCAACAAGAACATTTACTTTATCTTATTATTTATGGAGAAAAAAATAGAACATAAAAAACAAAATGTCCATAGAGAATGGATATTTTTTTCCTAGCTGTATTTTTACAAGGAAAGAAGACTGACCGGGCTCAGTGGCTCAGCCTGTAATCCCATGCCTTTGGGAGGCCGAGGTGAGTGGATTGCCTGAGCCCGTGGGTTCGAGACCCGCCTGGGCAACTTGGCGAGACCTCATCTCTACAACAAATCAAAAAATCAACCGGGCATGGTAGTGCATGCCTGTAATTCCAGCTATTCGGAAGGCTGAGGCGGAAGGATCGCCAGAGCCCAGCAGGTCGAGGTTGTGGTGGCCCGGAGCCGTCACTGCACTCCAGTTTGGGCAACAGAGTGAGACACCAACTCAAAAAAAGAAAGAAAGAAAGAAGACTGAATGATGATGAGTTGACCATTCTTCTCCTTTCTAAATAATCAGTAGAATGCTAGTATAGTTTTGTTTGTATCGTAGCAAAAAAGGAAAATCAAGGTATGGAGTTATAACTTGTTTTCTACCCTAAAATATTTATCGAGGTGTGGGGAATGAGAAGGAAGAAGGAATATATTTGCACAGCTCCACTCACAGCAGCCTATATATTAAAATAAAGTGTCCTTTGGCAGTTACTAAATTGTGAAGCAATAAATCCTCCAAGATGTTGAAACAAAAAAAAAAAAACAAAAACAGAAAGAAAGAAAGAAACACCACTGTACTAATGAGATTATGCGGAAAACAAAGTGGTGGATTAGTAAAATCTAATTTGGAAGTGATGAAGTACATGTGATGTCCAAGTAATTATTTCTGCACAGTCCTCGTCCATGGGGAGCTCAGAGTTATTGGACACTGCACTATGTTAATGATACCACCGTCTGACATTTGAGTGAATGTGCTGACCGTCTGTTATGTCGCCTTGCCTATTGACAATACTCACCATTGGGTCCAGCAGCTGCATTCATAATGCTACCACAGACACAGCGAGAACTGAGTGTGTGTGTGTGTGTGTGTTTTTGTGTGTGTGTACGGATGCATGCATGTGTTATGTTTCTTAGGCCAGTGTTTTCTCCATTTTAAAATCTAAGCTAAGACAAAAATACTATCCTGAATACTGTTATATGTAGAATCCAAATACATTTATCTGAATTTTGTTTAAACCAGAGACTGAGCATATTATTTGAATTATCTTTATAGTCTCTTGTCTTTCAAAAAAATTAACCAAACCCACACTTGTCCAAAAGCATATTGTCAGCTAATATTAATTTATGCTGTCAGAGGAAATATTTCCAATAAAATGTTCTATCCTTCTATACCTTGATTATGGAAATCTCTAAGATTAGATATGTAAAGAAGTACATTTTGTGATAAAGAATTCCATGCTTTAATGCACAGCTATTCTGACTTCAAGTTAAATGTGTAAAAATTTCGGAGGGAAGTTCAATGATCAACCAAACTCAAAGTATTGAAAATACAAGATACAAAGAGCTTTTTTATATTTAATCCATCAAACATTGAATCAAGCTTCACATATAAAAGACATTCCAGAAGGCTGACGTCAGGTATGGTCAGGGAGGGTTTCTCAGAGAAAGAGAGACTTTAATGGGCAGATTACGACAGGCAAAATGACAGAGACAGGAAACAGTCTTCGTTGAGAGAATGACTTCAGCAAAATCCTAAACGTGGCATTTTGTTTGGCATGTATAATGTTAGACAGTTTTTTTTTTTAATTTTAAAGACTAAAATTTAACTTGAGTTATCTTAAATAAAAATAAGTTATTATTAGTATACCAGGATATTGCATGAGATTCTAATCTTATCAGAGCTCTTTCTCTCCATCTCTCATATTTACTCCATTTTGTATATCGATTCATTCATCCTTTTCTGTAAAAACTGGCTTCTTTTTCCTATATGTTTTTAGCACAAAACATATTCAAGACAGACCTTGAACATTATTTCTTATACTTAGACTTCAAGTCCAAATATCCTGAGAAAGAGGTTCATTGGCCCAGCTTGAGTGAGATTCCTTCCCCTGGATCAATTTATAGTGGCCAAGGGTCAGAAGAAAATGAAAACATGTCTGCTTCCACCGCAAAGATAAGTTTGGGTAGAGGAGTGTTTCTTGAAAATGGAAAATTGAGGGAAAATCCTATGTATGTCTTCTACACATAATATTTCTTTAATTGAGTTATTCCTAACCACTTGCAGGTTACAGAAGCTTTATAACAAGTCACTGCTTCCTTCAGAAAGGAGTTGCTTTAGGCTGCATCTCCCACTCTCTGTAGCGAACTTCTACTCTTCATTCTTATTAGATCTCCCTAGACCGTGCAGTATGTAGTTTGCTACATGTCCTGCTTCTCTCTGTGCCTGTCCCCTTTGAAGTGTTGACTGATTTGGAAGGTTCCACCTGACACCTAATCCATTTTCTAAAGCACAGACTCTCTGATTACTCCAACCTTATGCTTGACCCCAGCTCACAGATATGGCATCTTAGTTTTTTCTATCTTGAGAGATAATTTACGAATCCATTAATTGCAAATAGAAAGATATTCAAGCTGGGCTCAGTGACTCAGCCTGGAATCCCGTGCTTTGGGAGGCTGAGGTGAGTGGATTGCCTGAGCCCGCGAGTTCGAGACCTGCCTGGGTAACTTGGCGAGACCTCATCTCTACAATAAATCAAAAAATCAACCGGACATGGTAGCGCGTGCCTGTAATTCCGGCTACTCGGAAGGCTGAGGCGGAAGGATCGCAGGAGCCCAGCAGGTTGAGGCTGCAGTGGCCAGGAGCGGCCACTGCACTCCAGTCTGGGTGACAGAGTGAGACTTCAACTCAAAAAAAAAAGAAAGATATTCAGTCAGAAAAATATCCAAGATCAACAAGCCAGAGAGATGACAACTTACTTGGAGCCAAATAATAAAACGCTTTAAAAAAGTGAAAAATTGGTAAACAGGCATTCAAGAAAAGGGAGTGAGTGAGCAGTGTAGCTTGGAACAGTTATGTTAGAGGGGCAGGAAATCAGGTGTCTCCAAACTGTACATGCAGCTGGTAATTCTTTTCCTACAGAACAGGACCTGTGGTTCAGGGAGAGGGACACTTAAAAAGGTACCAATACTGTGGTATGGACACAACCCAGTTCTCTTTCTCAGAAGTCAAAATGGGACTATCAAATGAGTGTTGTGGATGGGGTAAAGTGAGAAGACAGGAAAGGGATTTCCATTCTCTAGAGGCAGAGGGCAAGTGTTGCATCCTGAAAAAAAATGAAAAAGAACATTGCAGAAGAAAAATGGTTGGTAGCAGAATGGTAGTGATGATCAACATGGTAAAATTGTTGAGGAATCTATTTTAGGGGAAAAGCAATTAACACTTGCTGATGCAGATATTTCTCTAGTTGCATTATATTCTTCATATCATTTAGCCAACTGGTGAATTATGCAAGGCAAGTATTATTATTCCTGTTATATGGAGAAGCAAAATCAAGCCTAGAGGAGATTCAAGTATGAGCTAAAGGTCATATATGACAAGAACTGGGATTTTACACTAGTTATAGCTGAGTCTTAAATCTATATGCTTTTAACTATGTAATGCTGAAGGTTAATCCAATTCTTATAATATTTGAGACAAAATGTAGAATGTGTATTTTGATTAATCTGTAGCAACCGTATATATATGTGTGTGTGTGCGTGTATGTAGTGTCTATACAACAATTTAACAAGAATCTCTGAAACACTTGGATTTAAATAATAGAAGTGCCACTTGGCTATTCATGAAGCAAGAAGAAAAATAAACTAACCCTTTGTTCCAGCCCAGTTCCTTTCTCTCACTTCTCAGGTCTCCATAGTGTGAATTTAAGTAATAACCTTGAGGTTTTTCTACTTTCTTTGTAAATCTTTAAAAGGAAAAAACACTGAATGCAAATTCCCTTATCACATTGCCATTCTAGGACACAGAGCCCCCTTTCTACCTCACAGCCTGACTTACTTGCACACGTCAGCCAGATTTTGAGCCATGAGCCAGACATACAAACCTTTGTTAATTGCTGAATGCCAGTCATCCTTGATGGGCACCTCCATGTGAGTAGGCAAAAAACAGTCTCATACTGCTCAGACTGAGACCAGAACACCCCTTACACCACAAATACATACACAAACACATGACTATGAGATCAACCCTGATTTTTAACAAGCCCTACTGACACTGAGTCTGTGATGAGGCACATTTTAAGCATTATCTTAGTTAAATCTCATAGCAAGAAAGGTAGGAGAAATTTTAATCTCCTTCTCACTGACAAGAAGCCTAAAGTTCAACATTAAGTCACCAACTGAAAAATCACAGAGATACTAAAGTGATGTTGTTATGTCTTAAAGTGATATGGAATGCAAACCCATGGGCCTCTTACTGGCTGACTTATAAGCCTCATTCTACTTAGCTGTGTAATGGAAATAATATAACAAGACAATATATATGCTTCTAATGAGTCTGTTCTAAGAATGAAATAAAATTGTACACATTTACACACGCAGGGCTTATCACTTTATGAAAGGCTCAGGAGTGGTAGATATTAATTTGAGGCAGAATCAAGAGCTGAATCCAAAGCAATATTCTATTCCTTCTACCCTATGGATTCCCTCTAAATGTTTAACTATTCCAGGAAGATTTTAATGCAATGGAATAATTCTGCCGGAAGAGTTAGAGGCTGGTCTGCTTTTATAGGCTGCTATTAGATTTCATTATGCTCAGGGCCAGTATTTCTATCTTGCCCTGCCACTGTATCCTGAGCTCCCAGCACAAGCTTTGCATTCAGAATAAACAATTCTTAAAAAAAGCCTCTCATCTGGTCCTGTTAAACATCTCATTCATCTTCACAACCTACCCCTTTATCTCATTTATTCCCCACCATGCACCTGGGTTACTTCATAATTGAGGACTCCAAGTGGTTAAAAACATATACTAGACAGCATGCTTGGATTAAGCTTTTCCTTTTTCTGGTACATAACAAAGCATACTGCAGCATTTTCAGCAATTCTGAAGAATATAAAGGTATCAGTCCATCATCCACTTGCAAAATATCCCAACTACTGATGAGTGTGTATTTTGCAAATGAGAAAAAATAAATTATGGTGTTAAGATATTCCTGTAACACTTCCAAGCCAATAATTCCAGTTTTAGCAGTTAATCAAGGGGAATGTACCTTAATTAAATCAGATTCCCTGTAAATTATTCCTCTCTAAAACATTGAGGTGTTTGACCAAACCAATTTTCTGCACAGGAATGTGCTCCAAAATGCCATAAATCTTCTTAGTTAGAATCTCTGAAAGCATTTGACTCTATAAATGCCTCTCAGAGTCTCTGCCTTCAAAAGCAATGGGAAGATGAGTAAGGCTTTGGAAAGTTTCTAAGAAACTGAAATGCTTCCTAAACAACAACTATGTTTTAGGAATTGTAGGGCCACCAACGTAACTAAGAAATTATTAATGTTTTTAAAAGTCACTTTCCAATATAAGAGCCCCACAGATAGGCATATAATTCTCTTGGAGAGTCACCGGGGCTGTACAGAAGAGTGTACGGTAGGCTGTTGGTAAAAGTTAAGTGAGCCATCTTGGGTGTGGGGGGTGGCGACTAAGGAGAACTTAGTTTTTAGAGTTGGTTCCAGAAGGCTCTGTGAAGGTTCATCAGAAAACTGAGAAGGAAGCGTAGAATCAAATACTTTGAGGCATGAGTGGGCATGACATATTTCAAAAATGCAAAGTATTCAGGAACTTGCTTGGGGTCAGGGATAGTAGCAGGAGATGATTGCAGAATGGAAGGCAGAAGCATGGTCTAGCTGGAGGGATGGCACCATCATTTAAGTAGTCTGGTCTTTCCTGTAAATAGCAAGGTCTTTTAAGCTAGGGGTCTTAATCTGGTTATTAGGGATTGCATAAACCACCTAGAATTGCAAAGTAACGTGTAGGGGTGTTTGGAGTGCTGAGCAGAGTGGTAGAGGTGGGGATGGAGAAAAGAAGAGGCTCAAAGCTTTCCTCAAGGTCTCAAAGTCTCCATTACATATAAAAGGGTTAGGCATATTCCACCTTATAGTTTACTGGGAAGAATGTCTTTTAAAATAATTTGGAGTTAAGGATATTTCTTTAATATCTTTAGTCATCCTAAAATATCCCAGGTTTATGATAGAAGAGAGGGGTATATAGTGGTAGTACTTAGCCAATCTCAATCCTGATTGGCCCAAGTGTGAGTGGGGAGGGGTAAGAAGAAGCACACTTTATGTCCTCAGGACTTATAACTCAGCAAGCCCCTGTCTGAGTGCGACCCATATTTCCTCTACCTTTTCTGCAACTTGGCTCTACACAGCTTGAGCAATATGTAGGTCCTGTCCTGCTCCACTCAGCCTGTTGTAACTTCAGGTCTGAAATAAGTAAATGAAGACCAAAACCAACAACACATTTCTTAAGAATGGTCCTTTAAAATATTAGCTCTGCTATCCCTTCAGTTCATTATCAAAACATATCTGTATTCAGAGTTCATGCTGGAGAATATAACCTAGAACTTTTTGTTTATCAGTTATTATCAAGAGTCTGGTTGCAATAAATATTTCTAGAGAACTGCTTTAGCAATGTTCCATCCATTTGTTAAATTCTGCATAGTTGATGTATTGTTCTTAAATGGATAAAATGTCAGAGAGATGAGTACCTGGGCTACATGGTTTTGATATCTCTTAATAAAATTGTTTTTGCTAAATTGTAGTTGATATTAAAGAGATTCACTATATCATTGAGGTGTATTCAAATCAGTTATAATATAGATTATAGGACTATGATTGAAGAAGCTGATCACTATCATCTCATAGAGAACCCACTTACAGAGACCTCTCGACGTGCTGTTCCAGGAACAATTTATATCAGATTTCATTACTGGGTGAAATATACTTCCAAGAAACCAGACAGTTTAACCATATGTCTATAATGAATTTTGAAAATTGTCTTGCTTAAGTTCTTGCTTTGGCTGCTAGGAAATTTAGAGTCCATTTTATCTCTAGCAATGATGTTGGATCATGACTTTGGTAATAACGCTTTTTAAAAATTCTTTAATTTTCTTGTTGCCCCTTTTTTTTTGTTTGTTTCATATCTATGTTACCCAGTGGTATTACATGTGTTTGTATAAATTGATGTTTTTGAAACAGATTGTGTGTTATCAATGTATAGAAGTGGATAATTTTTAGAGGTATATATTTCTTTAAATTTATGAACTGAATATGAACTAAATAAAACTCTAGGTGTCAGACCAAGGTATTATATTTCATCTTTAAATTTGAAATTTCTTTCCTCTGTCCTTGCTCCTCAGAGGTATCTGTCACAGTTCAGTGAAGCACCCAGAGGTCATCACAAGTGACCTGTGAATTTACATCCCCATAAATAATCATTCACAAGCAGGCTATGGCCCCAGTGCTAACCCCAAGCAGAGAGGAACCTTGCACGGGTTAAATTAACCAGCCAGGGCAACATGTGAGCTGAACATATGGTGAAGTGTTTTGAGGTTTAGAAAAGCAAGTTTCTGGTACAAACAGAGTCTGGCCTCTGAGACCCCACTGTCAGCATGAAAAAAGATCTCCTTATTTACCAGACTGAAAAGAAAGAGGCACTTTCAGTTACTGCACCTTCGTGGCTGCACAATGGAACAGGAGGAGAAATAGCACATTAATAGAGAGGAAAGCAAGTGCAAGTTCCTAAGGGAAGTCAGAGAAGGATGCAGAAGGTGTACAGAAAGTAGTTTACAGCTCTGATTGGAAATGAAAAGAGGAGAAATTGGAAGTGAAATCCTACAAATTAAAATCAAAATAGCAATTCCTTTGAGCTCTCTGGTCCTCACATCCCCAGACCATCCCCCATGCTGCTCTAATTGTACCACTCCAGGCCTAATGAGGTGGGTTTGGGAAGTACCAAGGACTGTAAATGGAACCGTCTATCATTGTAACACTCTCATTAGATATTTGATTGAGCACTCGTTTTTAAGGCTTAGGGATGCAACATAGAAATCAGTCATTGAAGATATCATTGCCCGTATTTAGAAAAAAGTGAGAAGATATGCTTGCCCTACGAAACTGTAAATCGTTTTAAGACTTTGTTTGACTGACTCTTTAATATGCTCTTAGGAATATTTGAAGGAATTTTAATTTCTAGTTCATTCATTGGGGTTGACATTATAGAATGGTTGTTGATTGGCTTCAATGTGGGAAATAAGGGCTATCTCATCTTGCAGCTGGGCAATTAGGCATATATTTTTTATTCTCTACCTATCCCTTTACTTATATGAGTATATAAAGTGAGGATTATAGCATCACCTATGTCATAGACTTTTGGTGACAATTAAATGATATAATAAGGGAAAAGTGCTTATGGCAGTGTCTAGCACATGGTGAATGCTTCACAAGTAGTAATTCTTATTATTCTTGCGCTCATGCCAACCTTCTGGAGTTGCAATAGCAAATCAACACTTGTTTGATAGCATAATGTGATTCCTGATTGCTCCAAAATGTATAATTAAAGAAATGCAAATTAAAACAAGGAACCTCAATGCTTGTAATTCTAGCAAAGATTTAAGCATTTGCTAGCATTTGATATTAGTGAAAGTAAAGATACTTTCATAATTATAAGTAAGAGTGTTTTTTTGTTTTGTTTTGTTTTGTTTTTTGAGTTGGAGTCTCACTCGGTCGCCCAGACTGGAGTGCAGTGGCCGCTTCCGGCCACCGCAGCCTCGACCTGCTGGGCTCCAGCAATCCTTCCGCCTCAGCTTTCCGAGTAGCCGGAATTACAGGCATGCGCTACCACGCCCAGCTGATTTTTTTAATTTATTGTAGAGATGAGGTCTCACTGCCCAGGCGGGTCTCGAACCCGCGGGCACAGGCAGTCCACTCACCTCAGCCTCCCAAAGGCACGGGATTACAGGCTGAGCCACCGAGCCCAGCAAGAGTGTTTTTAAAAAGCTTTTTGGGAGTGCAATTTTGCAGTATCTGTCAAACTATTACATACATATACACTCAGACCTGGGAATTTCACTTTCAGAAATAATGCTTAAGAAATTATTATTTACATAAATGTGCCACACTATGTTTATAGGGAATTAACTACAGCATTGTTTGTAGTTGCCAAAAATTTGAAAATGACTTAAATGTTTATAAATGTCATGAGTTAAATAAATTATGATACATTATTACAATAGATTTTAGATAACTGCTGAAAATATGATAGTTTTTATATATTGATTATGAAAAATAATTTAGATGAATTGTGTCTAAAGCAAGTTACAAAACAATAAGTATAAAATGTATGAATTATATTAAAATTTTTAGTGTTCACATACGTAAATCTCTTGATTCATCACATTAATGGATTTAAAAAGTAAAACCTATATGATAATCTTGGTAGATTCAGAAAAGTCATTGGCTAAAACTTAGTACTCATTGACAATTTAAAAAGTAACTCAGCCAGCTAGGAACAAATAAGACACTTCCTCAATCTGATAATAAAACTCTATGAATAACCATAGCTAATATTAAAACTGTGTCAAAAACTAAATATTTTCTTCCTGAAATTAGGAATACAACAAAGATGTCTTCTCACTACACTTTTATTCAACACTGTATTTGAACTCAGATAAGGCAAAAGGAAGAAATAAAGTTGTATTATATCTAGTTGACATTGATGTCTGCATAGAAAAACCCACAAGAATGTCGCTAGAATTAATAATTGAGTACATTAATGTCACTGAATATAAGATATATATTAGCAAAAAATAGAAATTGACATAAAACAGCTTTTAATATGATCAAATTTATGAAATATGTAGGAATTAATTTAACAAATTTTATTCAAAAGCTGTCCACTGAAAACTACAAAATATTGCTGAGAGAAATTAAAGAAAACCGAGAGAAATAAAAAAACATTATGTTCACGGAGTGGGAGATCCAGCATTAAGATGTTAGCTTTCTCCAAGTTGATCAACAATTCGAAGTAATATCTCAGTATGCTTATTTTTAGAATTGATAAGCTAATTCTAAGATTTATATGATAATGTGAAGAACCTAGGGTAACAAAACTCAATTTGAAGAAATAATAAAGTTTAGGGAACTTTATACCAAATTTCAAAACTTGATATAAAGCTACAATAATCAAAACTGTGTGGTATAAATGTAAAATATGATATACATAAGTGGAACAGAATAGAAATTCCAAAAAGACCACCTTCTTAAACTATCAGTTAATTTTCAACAAAGTTGTCAAAATATAAATCTTCAGCAAGTTATGCTGAGCCAATTAACTAATCATATAAAAAATGAACCTCCACCCTTACCCCATACTATATACAAAATTCATTTTAAATAAACTATAAACTTAAAGGTAGGAGTCACAGATATAAAACTTCTAAGAAAAAACGAGAAAATCTTTGTGATCCTAGATTATTAAGTAAAGATACCTAAGACAAAAATTGATAGATAATAAAAAGCAAAATATCATTAAAACTAAAAATAACTTTTGTTTCTCAAATGTCATTGTAATAAGAATCAAAAGGCAAGCCACAGAATGAGAGTAAGATTTGTAAAATATGTACTGATAAGAGATTTGTCTCCAGAATATAAAAAGAACTCTTACAAATCAACAATAAGAATAAAAATAGCCCAATTAAAAATGGGAAACATTTTGAAGAAACTTTTCACCAAGAAGATATAAGAATAGCAAATAAGCATATTAAAAGATGCTAAAGGCATTAGTCATTAGGAAAATGCAAATTAAAATCAACACAATGACATATACCTAAACAACCACTAAAACAGGTAACATTGAAAGAATTGACAATAGTCGATTTGTCAGTAGATAAATTGGAGCCCTCATACACTGCTGGAGGGATGTAGTTTGATGAAAAACAGTTTTTTTTCTCATTGGTGAACACTTATAAACCAGCAATTCCACATCTAGGCATTTACCCAACAAAAATGAAAATATATATCTACATAAAGACCTGTGCTTTAATGTTCATGCTAGCTTTATTTATAACAGCCAATGTGTGAGAAGTACCCAAAAGTTCATCAACTAGGGCATGGATAAACAAAGTGTAATATGTATATACGGTGGAATAATATTTGGCAATGAAAAGAACTATTAGTACACAAGACAACTTGGATAAAGCTCAAGGGCATTTTACTGAGTGAAAAACAAAAAGGTAGCTGCTGAAGATCATTAATTATATGACTTCATTTATTTGAATTGCTAGAAGAGGTACAGGAAACAGAGACAGAAAGCAGATCATTGGTTTCTAAAGGCCAGGGGGAATGAGAAGAAGATTGACTGAGAAGAAATATAAGAAGAAGTTTCAGAGTAATGTAAATATTATTGTGTCAGTGACTATATTTATATTAATATGCAAATTTATCAAAACTCAACAAAATGTACACCTAACATTGATAAATTTTGTTCTATTTAAATTATACTTCAATAATTTTTTAAAAGTAAATTAAATTGATGTCTTGATTGTTAAAAGATAATCAAAATATAGAATTAATCAAAATATATTATCAAGAACATTATGGGATAGCAGGTATCAAATGATTCATCTATTTTTAAAAGCTGTATGCATATGAATGTGCCTTCCTGGAAGTACTTTCAAGATGAAAACAGTTACTTCTAGGACAAAGTAGTCGTGTTCGAGGGTAGAGAAGGGAATCTTTGCAATTTGTTTATCTTATTCTCTTCTCTCCTTCTCTTTTTGTTTTGAGATTTCGATTTATTACAAGTTTACCCTTTAATGGTGCCCTTCCTCCTTAAAGACAATATTTTTTTTAAAAGTCTAGTGCTAGTTGTTATATTTAGGCAAAACTTTGTCGTTTTCTTTCCTTTTTATGACAGATTTTGATTAAAGTGCAAAACAAGGTTTAATTGTATTTTTTTACTAACTTTGAGTTTGGAAAATTTAAGCATCTGAGCTCTTCTCTACCTATTTAAATGAAAGGAAAAGAAATCCACCAAGGGGATTGCAGCTCCTAGAACTTGAAGATAAAGCCTCTTCTGTACTCTTTTATTTTTTTAACCATAAATGTGCATTACGTTAAAGATTAAAATATAAATTAATAAAAAATTTAAAATAAATGACTATTTTGAAAACAAAGACCATATGTTTTGAATTAAATATCAGGGCACAGAGAGTAAGTAGAGATTTTGAAGTAGATATTGTCTTCACAGAAATTTTGGTAATTATAAATAAGAATTATGTTTCTTTTCATAAAAATGAATTATGATTTCTAAATGTATAAACTCTTTTGGCACAGCTGGAAACACCCTTGGGTTCTGCAGAAGCAATAATGGTGATCTTTGATTTATGATTCTCATTAATTGTTGGCTTAATATACCAGTAACCCATCATTTTGTATAAAGACTCATTCAGAAATAAAAAGAAAAATGTTCTCAATATTTTATTCAAAATAAGCAAATGAAATTATTTTATTAGGCATAGTAGGGAAAATTGATTTTTTTATAACTCCTCTCTATATCAATGTCATTATGAAAATTGGCATTATTTTTGACACTAAAATGCTAAAGCCTGCATATATTGCAAGTAGTAATATATAGGCATCTTTCTTATCCTTTATCCTAAAATTAGCCAAAGATATGACAAGTCAGTCAGGCTACACTAGTAACCAGACAGGCTGGAAATATGAAGTAGATGTAGAAGCTCCAGGAAGGCAGAGATTTTTGTTCCATTCAGTACTTTATCTCCATAGATTAGAACAGGGCCTAACACATAGGGAGCAACTCAAAAAATGTTTGCTGAATGAGTAAAGTGCCTGAAAATGTGGTTTTGTGTAACTGACAATTGAATAAGGCCAATGACAGAAATGAATGTTTTTAGGTTATTTGATTCAACAAGTTATAAGTACATTATTCTACCAGTGTGCAATGAGCACATGGTGGGCAAAAGAGATTTTGACTTTAAAGAAGGTTTGGGGCAGGGAGCTAGCTAATGTTTCTTAAATATGTATCATACATCAAGTGTCATGGTAGATATATCATTAAAAGCAAACAATGAGACTTGGATAATTCAAATGATTCATTGAAGGTCACACTGTTGAGAAGCAGTTGAAACTGTTCAGATTCCAGTTGGCTTGGACGACTCCAGTTGGCTTTTCATTACTCCAAGTCTTTTATATTTGATCAAGAATATAATAAAGCCACTGATTTATGTAAAAACAATGTATGACCAAGAGATTAAAATGTATAAAACACGAAGGAGTCAAAAGCAATATATGAGAGATCACTGCAGGCTGAGAGAATTTAGGAAAGTCTTTTAGGAAAAATAATTTAGCTAAGCCAAAAAAAAATCATGCTAATGAATTCATGCAAATTCTTCTAGGACAAGGAAACAAATGTCTGATTTGGTGTGTGGCATCATGATGGTGATGTTTTGGGAGGTCCATTTGGAGCAACAAAACAAGCAATAAGCTAAAAGGAAGCCCTTTGGATTATCAAGATTTAAGAAGTATTTCATTTTAATAACAAAAGTATAGCAAATTGGAATACCAATGATATAATTTTTTTGGGATTGCTTCTTTATTCTGTAATAACTAAAACATAGATAACAAAGCAATCATGACATAGAAGTCTAAAATGCAACAATTATTTTTTAAAAATGAAAGCACTACCTCCACAGGTAGAATTGTATGGAATTGAAACCCCAGAAGCATTCTTGCCTCTGAGAATATTCCTGTGGTTTGAAAACCATTTGATGGTCGGGCTTGGTGGCTCAGTCTGTAATCACAGCGCTTTGGGAGGCCGAGGTGAGTGGATTGTCTGAGACCGCGGGTTCAAGACCCGCCTGGGCAACTTGGTGAGACCTCATCTCTACAATAAATCAAAAAATGGCCGGGCTCGATGGCCTGTAATCCCGTGCCTTTGGGAGGCTGAGGTGAGTGGATTGCCTGAGCCCACGGGT
>NW_007245869.1:522019-536070 GCF_000164805.1 Carlito syrichta | reverse complement strand
CAGCTACTCAGAAGGGTGAGGCAGAAGGATCGCCAGAGCCCAGCAGGTCGAGGCTGCAGTGACTGGGAGCGGCCACTGCACTCCAGTCTGAGTGACAGAGTGAGACTCCAACTCAAAAAAAAAAACATTTGATGCACACTAAAATATCATTTGATCATGTCTCTCTGGAGACCTCCAGCGGTTTATTCAAAGGCCTAGGAAAGAGTTCAAATTTCTAAGTCTCTAACTTTCAAACACTTTGGCTTCACTTTAATAAACATTTGTTCTATAATTCTGATAATAACGGATAATACTCTGTTATGAGATGTTCTATCATCTTATTAAAGAGGTAACCTATAAATCAGAATAATTATGACCAATCTTAGAAACAAACAAAAAAAAATTGAACAAGAGATGCTAGAGGCCTTAACAGGACAATAGAAGTCGATAATTTCCAAAAGAAGCAAACGGATTGCAGAGTTTCATATATATATATATATATATTTATCATTGAACCTCTCATTAACTGTTAACTTGGAGGAGTGGAATTTGCAAAATATATTTTGGTAAGTGCTTCTCTAAATTTAGGCTTTGAACATTGAAGAAAATAAAAAGTTGAAAACAACTGGTTACTGACTTTTTCCAGAAGGGATATATTATTCTCTTCTCTGTCCTCCCATAACATTGTGGTGATTAGCTTGTGTATAGTCTTATCACTTTGTAAGCAAGATACATGGGATTTGTCATCAAATCAATCTGAGTTTTGTTCCTGTGTGTGTGTATGTGTAGAAACAGCTAAATAAAAATTTTCAATTTGGATTGTTTTGCTTATTTTTTCTATGACTCTTAATAAACTTAAAATCTTCTGGGAATGAGTGGTCCATAGAAGAACAAAGGTTCATACTCTGGTTATACAATGCTAAAATTAAATTAACTGTGGTGGTACTTTCCCCCATAATGACTGGCAAGTTTGGCATGGGGGCAATACAAACAGTGAAGAAAGAAATCTAGTTAAAATGAGACCTAAATTCTATTCCTTTGAAAATTTTTTTTACAGGAAGAATGATTTTCATGGATCTCAAAGAGGTCCAAATAATTCTAACAGAAATTGTCATCTCCTAGATCTCTTGTCTCATGGTCATGGCTCTAGATAGTTAGTAACTCAATGGGAAATTCATTAGTTTTGGCTCAAAGCCCACTTCCCGGAAACTTTTTATTTTCACCTTCACGCCTTTGAGAAAATTCTTCTTTTAGGTATCTAGATTTTGGATCTGAGTGAAACTGTCATATCTTAATTATATTCAAAGCTACCCTCTTGACTTCTCTTTGAGCTGTGACATTAGCCTTCACACTTGGATTGGCTTGAAATCTCTCTGGCTCAAGAGTGAGAACTTCATATGTTTTCTTTTCATCTGCAGACATCTGTGTTATGTTTAACTCAGGATTGTAAAACTCGTAGAACAGGACGGGCTTGAGCAGATCTTGATCATTGTGGGATGTGATCCTTTCAGTCCAAAAACTACAAAAATCCTTTTCTCCAGTGCTTTAAAAAATATTTTCATGAAAAGAAACAAGGATAAAGAACATCAAATTATTATAATTATAATTTTAAACACCTTTCTCTTCAACTATAGTGTATCTATCATGCTTCACTTTGTCCACACCAGGTATATAAAATAATTTATTTATAAGAAAATGCATGTATAGTTTATTGTACTATTTAACCTTCCTTAGTGCTAAGGAGACACATTTATTTAATCATATGTATTTACTGAATGCATTTTTGTGAATGAAGAAGAATCATAGTCCCATAGTCTGTATAAAGTTTTATAATATTTAAGGTACATTTATATTCATTACAACACTTGATTTTTATTGCAACTCTGTGAGGGATGGAATGGTTATAACGGGAAAATATGAAACCTAGAGATTTAAAGACTTGTTAAAGTTACATGTAAGTGAATGAAACAAGACTATAATACAAGATGTTTGGCATTCTATTAGCTCATATATCTACAACTTCATGTTGCCTCTTAAAAATATGGTTGCTAACTTTCAGAAAGTAAGAGAACCGAAGAGAAATGGTAGATGAAATAACACAGAATAAAAATTTGAAATATCATAAATTTTCATTTTAGGTAAATTAATGGGGTATTTTCAGTTCATTATACTGGACTGTGTTTATAATTTCTGCCCAAGAATTTTGTCATGAGATTGGGGATTTGACATCTTCACTATTCCATGCTCTATAGACAAAGTTATAAGAGCTATTTTTGACTAAAACTAGTAAATAGTAATATTGTTCTCACATAAGCAGAAAGTACAACTGTTCTCCAAACTGATCACATTTCAACCAGAGCCATTTGGTATAATCAGTAGATAGATGAATGAGTGACCAGTATAATGGCTGTACCAAAATATTAGGTTTTACAACTGATTTTCAACAATTGCAGAATCTAGGGACACGTCATGTGTCTAACTTGGAAAAAGGAGACTCTATTGGGCAAAAGTATCACCGTAAATGTTTGAATGAGTATCCTGCTTAAGATACATAAATTTAGTCATACAATCTCCATGTTTTCAAAACTGTGATAAACAACATTTTGAGTATTGCCAGAAAAAAATAGGAAATATAATATTTGTATATACTAATATTCATACTACTTTTCAAAATTATTCTCTATAGTAAATGTCTCACATTTTGTGATACTCTTGAACTGTTTGATATTCACTGCAACTTTGGGACTTTTATTAATCATTCACAATTTTACTTTTCTTTTTTACCATCAAGTTTCATTTTCATGAAAGGATACTACCAAAAATGGAAAATGCATATTTTAATACATAAACTGTAGGGTCAAATAAGATATTCATAACTTTAGTTTGTTCTTAGAGAATTGGGACTTCTTGGCAAGTGGTCCATGTGTAATAAAATACTAAATATTCTGGATTGTTTTGGTATTTTTCAACAAGCCAACAGTGCTCCACCATGATAAATTCTGAAAATTCAGCTGACTCTTGCAATCTTAAAAGTGAGTTCTTTTCTACAGCAAATTTCTTTGCTAAAGGGAACTGGCAAGTAAATCCTGGGATTGAGAGTCTGAGTATTTGTGGATTTCCAGTGGAGATAACTCAGGGGATAAGAAGCATGAGAAAATCTGTGCTTGAAGCTAAAAAAATAAAGAGATTGGGGGAAAGTGATTTGGGGAAGAATAAGGCAGATGTAAAGGACATGATAGAGATGTGGTGACATCCAGAAGTTATTATAGTATTACAGTTTCTGGTCCTTCACACACATTTGATAAATATGTAATAAATTAATACACACATAAATAACTGAATGAACAAAGACATGCCTTCTCAAGCGTTAATTTAAAGGAACTTTTAAAAGAGGGATAAGGCTGAGAGTCTTTACAACCAGGCGAGTGTAACATTATTTGACCACTTCAAGGGTTTTAGCTTTGGGAAATCTATAAATACCTCTAGTTAAGACAGCACTATTCTAAGCCAGAGGAGGCCATGCTAGACTGCAGGATGCTACCTTTAGGCAAGGAGTGGCTAGCAGCTATGACAGATCAAGAGTGAATGCAGATGGAAAGTGAACAAAAACCAGAAGGTGTAAACATATGTCAGCATGATTTATCTATCATGAACAATTTATTTCTCTGCTTAGAGTCCATTCCAGTCTTCTTTCAGCCTTTCTTTTTAGGCATTACAACCTACAGTGTTATCTCAATGAATTCTACTCATTTTAGATTACTTGGTCTTTCCTAAAACTGCATGTAAATGTAAGTTCTATGCCTTCCGCCTGAAATGCACTTCTCACCATCCTCTTTCCATTTGGAAAACTCCTACTCATTCCTTAGGACCCAATGCAAATGTATTCTTCAGTGTGAATTCGTCTTTCATTCCAGTTCTCCATCCTCCAGCAGAAATAACGTTTTTCCACAATAGAGCTCCCACTCAAATGTTACTACACTAACCATGTTGCTTCATGATTAGGTATTCATATCCTTTCCTACCAGATTAAAAATTTTTTGAGAACCATTGTGTCACGCTAGTGTTCGAATTCCTATCATCAGTCATAGTGTTTAGCATATAATAAAAATGACAAACAAATGAAGGAATCTTTTGAAAAATGAATGCTTAATATGTACCTTTCAATGACCATTATGCATCCTCTAGCCACTTGTTTATATATTCAATCATACATGCATTTAGTAAGACAAAAATAAGTATTGAATATCTCTTATGTATGGTCTAGAAGTATTATTTTAATCATTAGATTGAAAGGAGTGACATTGTACACATTCAATACCCACTACCCTCCTCCAGATCATTTGTGACATCGTTCATTTTCCCAGTCCACAGTATCTAACAGCTTGCTTCCACGCTTTCTTTACCCTGGTGACTATTGCTGCTGCACAGCTGGTAACTTAGTTCTCTAGGGAATCTATTTCCAGATTTGATTTGTGCCTGAGCAAAACCCCGTAGCCATTTGGAGGTAAGGTCAATAGTTTTGCAAGGGTTTCTGCTCTCTGATACTGTGGAGGCCCAGTTTGTGAGCAACGCAGCAAACTGGGTCTAATAGCAGCTAATGAAGTCAGCACATATTTCCTTGGCAGGCACCTTAGTCCCTGTTCTCCATCTACTTGAACTAAGATGCCTCCTTTCAGCTTAGTGTGGCTCAGATGAGAGGGCACTGCCTGTCAGATGTGAGAAATTGGGGCAGTGTGAATGGGCACAGAGCACCCCGTGAGTGCACTTCATAATAATGGAAACATGACTCAATCAGTCACCAAAATAACCCTCTGCAATAGTGATTATGATCCTCCTTTTGCAGGAAGAGAAAATTAAATACTGAGATACTGAGTAACCTAAGTTAGAGCCACAGTTAGTGAGTGAAAGAGTCAGGATTTAAGGTCAGAGTTAGTTGATTTCAAGGTTCAAGGGGGCATTGTTTTTTCTGTGCAATCACCTACCATTCCAGCAAGAATGAATGTGACTCAATATGAGACTAGATTTTCAAATGAATAATATCTCCAAAACTTAGTAAATTCACTAAGCAGAAATCACCCATAGGTCAGAGAAACATGACAGAATGAAACTGTCAAAAAAAAAAAAAAACTGGAAAATGAATTACTCCATTTGTTAGAATATTGGTTTATAGATTCTCCTTTTTGTCTAAAATTCTGTGGTTATGTACAAATTATAGATGGAGAAACATACACACATGCCCAAATACATAGAAAATCATGATGATGACTAAAAACTTAAAAGAGCAACATGCTTAAAATTATGTGTGCCTAGAATGCAAAAGTATAATTATAATTATAATACCTGTGATAATACTACCATAAATGGGACCTCTACACTATCCTAGGAGATGTGCTTAACACATGTCATACAATATCTAATTTAATGGACTTAATAGTAGTAACTACCACACGGGGATTGTGTAAGAATTAAACTAATACAAGCAAACTGTTTCAAATAGAGCCTGCCACATAATAAGTGTTGAATAAATGTTAATTGGTGTTACTCCTTGCAGCTAGAAATGTTACTAGAACACCAATAAGTATATGTTCTAGAAACAGTAAATTCTGTAAGAAAGCAGGGAAAGAGAAGGAGAAGGGTGAGGCATGAGCAAGGTGTCTTACTATTATTCCAATGCAGCTTAAGTCAAGTTGGTGTTTTAAAGCACTTCATATTATAATTTAGAGTAAATATTTAGGTGAGTTTCTTATTCTTGCAAAACCTCAATTTCTCTACACTTAAAAGGGGAATAATTATAGCACCTACTTTGTAGAGGTTTTTGTAGTTGTTGTTGTTGTTGTTGAGTCAGAATCTCACTCTGTTGCTCAGACTCTGGAGTGCAGTGGCACGTTCATGACTCACCACAGCCTCAATCTCCTAAGTGATCCTTCTGCATCAGCCTCCCTAGTAGCTGGAGCTACAAGTGCATGCCACCACAGCAAGTTAATATTTTTCTTTTTTTCTTCTTTTTGTAGAGATGAACTCTCCCTATGTTGCCCAGGCTGGCCTCAATTTCTTGGGCTCAACCAATCCTCCCACCTCAGCCTCACAAAGTGTTTGGATTACAGGCGTGAACCACCTTACCCACTTGTTGTTTTGACGGTAATATACTATCATGTAACCAAAGCAATAATTTGGTGCTTGGGAAATAGATGCCTTTAGATTAATCTTCAACTATTTAAAACAATTGACATTCACAAATTGGTATAAAATAGCTGCAAGATTTCAGTTCTTCTCTCTCTACCCCTTTCCTGGACAATTCTATTGAATCTAATAGGGTTTATTAGAAAACAACAAATAATTACATGACTCCAAAATAAATTTCACAATTTACTAAAAATATGACTTAATAAAAATGTATTGAACACTTGTGTTACAAGAGCAGTTGTATTTTTCTCAGGGATATGAAAGAAGCATGAATATATAAAAAAGCATTGCATGAAAAATGCATAGCACGACATAGCAGTCAGAGAACCTGACTTGGAATACACGTACATGGTAGCATCTGTGTGATTTCAGGCCAGTGTTTAAGCACTTTAGTCCTCAATTTTTCTATCCATAAAATGGGGATGAGATCAATCACCAAGATAGCTGTGAGGATTAGATAAAATAATCCATGGTAAGTGCTGACATAATGCACATTTCATATATGTCATTAATTTTATGTAAAATGACCCAAAAAAATCCTTAATAAATATTACTATACTTTGTTTGACAATCTTCATGAGCACTTATGGCAACAAAATAAAATATTTTAAAACTGAAATTGATATGAAAATTCAGTGATTTAGGATCACTCCCCACCCACACACACATGATGCAGCCTCCAAGAAACTTATAATTATAATGAAGTATAACATTTGCACATAAGGAATAGACAAAACTAATAAGCACATGTGAATAGTTGCATGTTGAAACGTGTGAACTCTCAACTACAAAAAAAGTAAGTATAAAAATAGTAAGTACAATGGAGGCCGCTACACTAACAATGGTAAGCTCTATAAGAATCAGCGCCATACCGCTTTTATTCTTCATCTTACATTCAGTTCCTTATCACTCTTTGCCCAAAGTCTTTGTTAATACTGTATTTACTTACTGTATACATTTTAAGAATACAAAAATAATGACTATAAAGTCTATTGTAGTACCATGAGAAATGTTTATGTTACTATATCCAAGAGAAAATCATAATGCAACATATCGTTAAATACATTCCTTTGTTCATATAAACTCAGCCTAAAAGGAGAATATTCTGCTTACTATGAGTTTTTAATAACATGGGAAAATATTTTTGATACAATGTAAGACTAAATAGGTAGGGCACAAAATTGAATGTACAATTTAATAACATTATTTGAAGAAAAAAATCTATTGGGAATAAAGCTGAACGAAAATATGTCTAAAATGTTAAAAAAAAAAAGTTGATCTATTAACACTGTAGCATGTTTTGTTTTGACCAACAGTTTGAAAATACCTTAAAGAAAAATTGATTCAATCTGCTCATATTAAAGACAAGAAAACAGAGGCCTAGAAAGAAGTGATGTACTTAAATTTGTTTAGCATCAAATATTAAATGCCAGATTTCTTATTTCTCAATCCCCTAATTTTTTTTAAATTGGACCACAATGCCTTACTCCCACCCCACCAACACACACACACACACACACACACACACACACACACACACACACACACGGTTAAGCACTTGCTTTAAGTAAATTTTATTTATGTCGCCTTATCCAGTATTTACCCTTGAAGTTTAGAAAAATAATTCCACTATATAACTCATCATAATACAAGGCACACAGAATATGTTCAATAAATGTTTATTTAGAAATTGATGCCCTCAGATGGAATTAACACAGGGTTTCAAAAGATAAGATGGAAAAAAATGAGTAAGACCCAGTAGCTAAGAATTTAGCAATATTCTCTCAACAAGTATTTTTACTACACTTACATATTAGGCACTAGGAAGAGAGTGACAAACAAAAACGTATATATATCATGCTTACACAGTTATCCCTGCATTGTCAGGAAGGTAATATTGATCAATTCAATAGCTGTTATGGCAATGTATAATATACATTTTCTCAATGTATAGTTGAGAAAAGTCTCCTGAAGTAGACGACCATGATTTTTGTTCTGTTTTGTTTTGTTTTGAGTTGGTATCTCACTCTGTCACCCAAGCTGGAGTGCGGTGGCATGCTCACGGCCACCGTAGCCTCTACCTGCTGTGCTTAGGCAATCCTTCCACCTCAGCCTTCCAGGAAGCTGCAACTACAGGTGTGTGCCATCACTCCCAGCTGACGACCATGATTTTTTAAAAACTATAATAATCTTCTACTGGGAAGTGATTCTTGAATCTGAGTATCTATTGAAAGATCAATAGAAGTTAGGAAATGACAGAAATATAACGATGAATTTGAGACTCATTGAGGAGACTATCTGATTAGAGGGATGAATTCATCATAGTGTGGGTTGGGGTATGAGAAGGATGCTTCTAAAAATAAAAATGTGTAGTTCCAGCTACTATATTATTAAAATAAAATAATAATAATAATGGGTAGATGGGTAGAATGGAGGCCAAATTATGAAAAACGTTGATATTATAATGAAAAGGTTAACAAATATAGAAGCCATTAAATAATAGTAATAAAAATAATAGAAGATATATAAAAATATGATCCAGATTAAGTACTTTACAGACATTATCTTCTTTAACCTAATTATTTCCATGTTTACAAGTGAGAAAACTGAGGTTAGGAGATTTAATGAACAACTTACTAGAATATGCCAGTAGGTAAGTTGGTCATTTCAACACACGTCTACCTCCATTTGAGTAAAATACTTCCAAAAGAAGATTGAGGCGATGATAATTGATGATGGCTTATAGACTGAATTTGAGGAACTACAGCCAAGGGGCTATTACAGAATCCAAATGTGAAGAAATCTGGGCCTTAGATCTGAGTATCAGTCATAAGAGTGGAGAAATCCAATCAAAACGGGGTGGGGGGCAGTGGGAGTAGATCAGAAATAAAACAGATAACTATTTGGAGAATAAAAGCAAAAAGTTAGTTGATGACTCTTATTTGGAAATTGAAGGTGCCATTTTCTCTAAAAGAAAATTTTGATAAGAGGCTGGTTTTCAAAGAGGCAGGTGTTAAATTGGGGGTGGGGAGGGAAGTCTATTGAAATTTTATACATAGATTGAGCTAGTAAAAATATAAATCTGATTTTTAAAAGAATAAGTTAGTAGTTCAAAGTTCAAACTTGCCTGAAATGGGCTTTCAAATATTCATCAGAATTTATGACTAAATGTCAAATGTATTTGACTAATACATATGTTAAAATGCACACTACACATCTTATTTTTGACTAATGAGCTTTCAAATCCACCCTGATTCACTCCCGTTTACAGAAGGAAATTAAAAAATTGATTGGTTACTTCCTTCACTGCATATGGACACCTTGATTGGCCAGGGGCGGGTGGCTAGGCAACCAGGCGGAGAATCTCTGGAACAAGTAGCAGACTTCATCACAGCAGGAGCCATGAGGCAAGAAGCTCTGGGATCAATTAAAATGCCAGGCTTTTCCAGGCTGGTTTCCAGCGCATCTGTGCATGATTCCACATAAATTTAGGGAATTAGAGATCAGACAAAGGTAAACATTTCTGTGCTTTGCTTAGCATTGATTTAGAATGAGAGGATGAAATATGCCACAGTCATCCCGCCTGGAGGGGGTTTACACCTTCAGCTGATTTTTTTTTTCCCTCCTCAATTGGTTTATTATTCTAGGTATACTGTAATCGAAGGCTGTTTAAATCATCTGTGTGTTCCTTTGGGGACGAGAAGAGAAAAAGAAACAAAAGAAAAACGAGTTCCTAGTTTCATAGACTAAACAGTAGAATATGACTCATTCTTTAATTTTATGGTCACACCTCTTAAAAGAAGAAATTATTAATGGTCTTCATTCTCCAGCTATTTAGTCTCCGGAGCTTGGGTTAGATAAAAAGCCCACTCATATCTGCACAGAGAATGAGAGGCATTTTCTCCCTTAATGTCTGTAGAAGCCTGTAGATGTTTTATTGTATATTTCCCCCTTTTTTTTTCTTATTTTGTCTATCTGTTGAAGTCTATAGTTCTGGCTGTGTCCCTAGGGCAGAAAGTCTTTCACTGCTTTTGTGTTGGGGACGAGTTGAACTTCCACAGAATCCTTTGTACCTGTGGTGAGGTAAGGGGTTAGAGGTGAATCTTTGAGGTAACAAGCAGCACGACAAAGACAGTTTACAGAGATGGGGAAATACAGGCAAGTGTGGGGAAGACGATGACAAGGAAAGCATTGTGAATGGCAAATTGTAGATTTTAAAAAATCCTACAGAAAAAGATAGTCCTCTGATGTCAGAAAGCTAGCACAGAGTTACATTTTTATTAAGAAACAAGAAAAAGAAAAAGAAAGCCATTGGCTATAGCTACATATTCAGTTTAGAACAAGAAATGAGGCTTTCAGTCAACTTCTGAGTGAATGTGCCCAACTCAGTATCTCCTAGCCTATTTCCACACCCATAATAAGTGTTAGAAAGAACTCCAAAGTTCTTTTCAGCTTCATAGTTGTAGAATTCTGTGAATTAATTAAAAACTTTAGGAAAGCTAGGAAGGAAGCTGGCATTCATTGAGGTTTTAAGGCTGAGCTCAGTGCCATACATTTATTTTCTTTTTTAATTCTCGCGACAGTCCTGTGAGGTGGATATTATCTCAATTCTACAAGTGAGGATCCTGATGTTCTGTTACATACCAAAGGTCATACAATGATGAGTGACATGGCTCCTATCTTTCTGACCATCAAGCCCATATTCATTCTGTTTTCCACGCTGCACCCCTCCCCAAGTCCCCAATGCTCTCATTTTCAAGAATTCTTACATCATGAGAATTACCCACCTAAAGTTTGACTTAGGTGACATAAATCATTCATTCTCTATGTATTGTAGACACAAGAACAGTATAATATAAATCTATAAAGGCCATTGCCAGTAGAACATAAAAGCTGAAGAAAATCTCAGTTTAACTATTTCTTTCCATTTGGTCAGAAAAGACCATGAAAGAAAAGGCAATCTCACAACAGAACACAATATATGAGAAAATGGAGGATTGGACTCTTGAGTGTGGTGTTCCAACTCTAGTTACCTTCAGAATAATGTGATACAGACCCCGCCAAAGTACACAGTGAAATATTTTAATAAGAGAGTGAGTGGAGCTTTAAAACTCTAGCAACTTGTAGAAGGGTATTTTAATTTTCTGTCATCCACAAGTGCCCGTAATTAATGCTGCTTATATGCAGTTGGCATATTTATGACTTGCGTTTCCTCCTAATAGCCATTCTTCACTTTATTCCTACCTATTAGCAGTGCTCAGAGACCTGGGAGTAACTCACTGCAGTTCAGTGGAAGCTGAAAAAAAATTATCTAAGACATCAGTATGAGTAGTTTATGAAGAACAGCAATTACTTCTGCTATACTCTTTGAGGTGATATAAATCTAACTTAGGAAATTCTTCCTTGGCTTAAAAAAAATTTTCTTTTCCCCAGAAAGAGTTTTGTTTTATTTTTTTGTTTTTTTGTTTTTGTTTTTGAGTTGGAGTCTCACTCTGTCGCCCAGACTGGAGTGCAGTAGCCGCTCCCGACCACCACAGCCTCGACCTGCTGGGCTCTGGCGATCCTTCCCCCTCAGCCTTCCAAGTAGCTGGAACTACAGGCACGCGCTACCATGCCCGGCTGATTTTTTGATTTTATCGTAGAGATGAGGTCTCGCCTGCCCAGGCGGGTCTTGAACCCGCGGGCTCAGGCAATCCACTCATTTCAGCCTCCCAAAGACGCGGGATTAGAGGCTGAGCCACCGAGCCCGGCTTTTATTTTGTTTTGTTTTGCTTTTTATTTAAGGGGAAATTCCTCAATACTACAACTCTAAATAGTAAATAGCTGTCTTAGTCAGTTTGGTTTGCTATAACAGAATATAAGCCCCTGCCAGGCAGGGATGTATGTCTAAAGCTCTAGAAAGCTCTTCCCACGGCTTCTGTTGGAGGCTCTCTGTCCTGTCAAAACCTGATGATCTCAGAATTGTATTGGGGCCATTTTTCTGTCTTCTTCTTCTTCTACTTCTTTTTAAATTTTAAATAGGTGGGGTACAATTCAGGGTTAGGTATACAAATGTCCATTATGCAGATACTCTTGTTGATGATTTTTCTGTCTTCTTGAAGAACAGTACAAGTTCCCAGCCAAATAGGTTCCCAGCCAAATAGGCTGTCCCGTAGAATCTAAGGAATTTGGCAGCCTTCTTTTAGTTCCTTTTGTCCCACTTCCTCTGTCCCATTTAATTCAAATTGGCAGTATCCTTGCTGTATAGTGCCATCTCTATTCCTGGCCTCTGTTGACAAGGCTAATTAGGTTCCTGCTTCACACCCACAGTAATCTCCTTATCAAAATGTCAGTCAGTTACCCCCTTGGTGTGCTCTTCTGAACACACTTTCTCATGTTTTGCAATAATCAAAGTCTGAGAATCTTTCAAATCTTTTAAAACAATGGTTTCTTTTTAAATTTCATCTTCAATTCATTTCTCTCTTCTCTCATTTTACTATAAGCAGTCAGGAGAAACCAAGCTCTTCCTTCAACACTGCCTAGAAATCTCTCTAGCTAAATATCCAATTCATTGTTCACTGACTATACTCTCCATAAAACACTAGAACAACAGCAACAACAACAACAACAAAACTCAACCAGCTTCTTTGACACTTTATAACAAGGAATGCCTTTTGTTCATTGTCCAATAACATATTTCTTATTTCCACCTGAGACTTCACCAGAATGACCTTTACCATCCATATTTCTACCAACATTCTGTACATGTTTATTTATATATTCTTCAAGATGAATGTTTTATAGCCCTTTTTTCTTTTTCTTTGTGCTTAACAAATCCATCTTTAAATTCTTTTCATCCTAATGTGGGCTTTTTCTAGCACGCACCTCAAAGCTCTTCCAGTCTCTACTTATTACCTAGTTCCAAATCCACTTCCACATTTTTATATATCTGTTTCAACAGCACACTATTTCTTGGTACCAATTTTTGTCTTATCTTGATTGGCTGTAACAGAATACCGTAGACTGCATGGCTTAAACACAGAGTGAGAATCCAACTCAAAAAAAAAAAGAGTTCAATTTTAGAGGGCAGATGAAATAACCTATTAAACAAAAATGAAACTCTATAAGAATAATTGAAAATTAAAATAGGGAAAAGCAGTAAGAAAAATAAATAAAAGTACTGGTCAACATGAAAAAGAAAATATAGAAAACACTTTTGGAATTAAGGCTTATAAGAGAGTAAATATTAGAAATAAATAACTGAGTACCACAGGTTCTCACTCATAAGTGACCCTGAACATTTATCATAGTACTATAAGAAAAGGATTGGCAGTAGCCGGAAACTGCCTGGGGTGGGGGGACCTACAATATCAATACAGTACCTGATCTCAAACCAGGCAAAGTGAAGAACAAAGGGAGGCCCAAACTTTACCTGTATAATGACCACTTGTACCTCATATCTTTAAAATGAAAACAAAAAAAGAAAATCTCACAGTGAATAAAAAAGAAATTAATAAAATATTACACTGATAACTGCTAAATTATGCTAAGAATATGTATTTTACCTCTAGGGACAGCTATTTCATAATATCTTGATGGTGCCCAGATATTTGGTTAAAGATGATCCTGGGTGTATTTGTGAGGGTGTCTCTGAATGAGATTAACATTTGAATCAGTAGGCTAAGTTAAGAAGTTTGCTCTCCACAGTGTGGGTGGGCCTCATGGAACCTACTGAAAACCTAAATAGAATAAAAATGAGAACTATTGCCGGACTCGGTGGCTCAGCCTGTAATCCCGCGCCTTTGGGAGGCTGAGGTGAGTGGATTGGCTGAGCCCGCGGGCTCGAGACCCGCCTGGGCAACTTGGCGAGACCTCATCTCTATAATAAATCAAAAAATTAGCCGGGCGTG